>NC_041389.1:688882907-688906113 GCF_002162155.2 Triticum dicoccoides | reverse complement strand
AGATAGATAGTGGGGTACCTCTCCGGCGAGCCGCCGTCCCCGCTGCGGGTGGTTCTTCCTTAACTCCGGCGAACCCCCAACCCCTGAAAATTGACTGACCCAAAAGTTGATTCAATTGACTGAAGTGTAGCTAAATCGGAGAAGAGCAGCAGGACGAGTGAGGGGGAGAGCTACAGCAGCAGCTGGGCGAGCAAGAGATCGAGCGAGGGCCGAAGCAGCAGTAGCAGATCCGGCTGGTATGGCCGCCGCCGCCGAAGGGGCCTCGCACTGGGGGAGAGCCGCCATGGAGATGCCGCCCGCGGCGCCGGCTTCAAGGTAGCCGCTCCATGGGGGAGCGGGATGGAGCACCGTTGGCGTCGGGAGGTTGAGTTAAGGAGAAGGTGCGATGCGATGAGTGTGGCGCCGAGTAGGCCTCGGATTCGTCCGAGGAGTTGGTGAGGATGCTGCGGTTCCGGTGGAGCAGGTTAAGGCGGCGCTGTGGGGATGGAGCAGCCGCGATAGACGAGTCGATCGTCGGAGCAGCTCCTTGGAGGTGGAGGACGGGGTGGCTGAACCGGCGGAACGACAAGATGAATGACGGATCCTCATCCGGGGAGGTGGACCAGGGACGTTGAGCTATTGCGGTGGACGACGTCATCAGGGAAGAGGCTTTGGCTGGGCAGTGGTGAGGTGGCGGACGGAGGAGGGTGGGGTTTCGCGGCTGGAGCGGAGAGGTTATGGAGGCCTGGGATTTCGAATGGCGAAAAGGGGGCGATGGGAGGGGGTGAACCATGACTTAGGGACGCGCTTGTCCAAAATGTAGGGTGTGTTACAAAAGTACCCCCCACCGATTTGAACTAGCGGCCCTTTCCGCTTACGGTTAGAAGGAGGATTTTGCGTGTCGGGATTTGGCAGCTGGAGGGAGTTTTCACGCGCGTTGTAATTTCGGGAAGTTGTGAAGGCGCCCGTTTTGGGAGCACGATATCTGAATTTTCGGGATTTAACAAGACGCGGGCTGAATTTTAGGGACAAGCCTAACGTGTAGTAATATTGTACTAGTACGTACCAAATCAATTCGCACTTCCCTCAACCAAAAAGAAAACGAAAAAAATAAAACTATTCACACCACACAAAGAGAGAGTCTTGCCCCGTTTTACTATACAAATGCTATTCAAAGCTACTCCCTCCTTCCATCTATATAGGGCCTAATGCGTTTTTCGATGCTAACTTTGACCAAATATTAGAGCAATAATATATTACATGCAACTTACATAAAGCACACTGTTAAACTCGTTTGTGAAAGGTTCTTTCAATGATATAATTT
Source organism: Triticum dicoccoides (assembly GCF_002162155.2). Classification (NCBI taxonomy): domain Eukaryota; kingdom Viridiplantae; phylum Streptophyta; class Magnoliopsida; order Poales; family Poaceae; genus Triticum; species Triticum dicoccoides. The sequence continues at coordinate 688,904,810 of NC_041389.1, read as the reverse complement.
TCACATTGTGCATGTCTTGTCAATAGTCAAAGGCGGTCCTAAAAAACTCATTATGCCCTATATAGATGGAAGGAGGGAGTATGAATCCATGTTATGCCCGATTAAATTTTTTCGCTTGCTGTATAATGCATGTAACCTACTCATACCAACATTTTAGTGCATTCAAAATGTCTATACTACCGCTGCAATTCGAACTATATTTGAATTCGTTTCTCTATTTCAATAAGAATCTACAATCATGACTGTTTCCAACTTCAACCATCATTCGTGTATTACCTTAATAACACACCAGATGATTACTATAGAGATAGATATGAACTATGTGTACTACATGAACTCGAATTCTATTTTTTGAATACACTTGATGTTGATTCCAAATAATAGTACATTTGATGTATTAACTATATATTCATAATCTAAACCATGTTCCATACGTACACCGTGTTTATCACACAAAGTATAGTGCCCCGCCCCCTACATTATGACAAGTATTTAGACCTGAGCTGCAAAAGCCACACATTAGCCAAATTATAATCAATGTTCTATGTATTATATGTAGTACTAGCAAGATGCCCATGTGTTCCACAGAACATCAACATGATCAAGGGGCCTAATTTGCAAATATGGAGAGGGGTGTGGGTATCTTTTTTCAAAATTGCCATAGTTTCCTTCCTATCCGCTAGATATAAATCGGACGGCATATATTGCAGGATGGCAGGCACACCATCATCAACAACTACGTTTTTTATAAGAGTAGAGATAAAATATATTATATGTAGTATAACATGTTCATAACCACACCATGTGTATCACCGTTATATATATTCACACATGCGTCAGTTTAAAACACTATGATAAATTCTTCAAATATCCGAATTCGCTTTTTATAATGAAGTATGATCTCTATTCGTCTTTTACACCCACACAATCCTCTTATCTTTGTAGCTAGCACTAACTTTCTCTCGTGCATGCACACGCCCGCATCCCTATCACCCTCCCTTAGCATTCTCTAGCACCATCACGCAAATTCGTCTTTTCACTTTAGGTCGTTCACCCATGGTGTGTGTAGGCCCCCCAGCTCCTTCTTTGCGGCACACATCAATCGATATGCCTCTCTAGCCAGGTGTGCCTAGCACAAACACAAGCTTCCCCTCTTCTCTTATCACCGTCCATGCCTCACTCCCACCACTCTTTTCATCGACCTCGTACTCGCACACTCCTTCACCCTCGATATAGTATGCCTCTCGTACCACCTCCTAGATGCATCCCTCTCTCTATCCTTCTCCTCGTGCCTCATTTGCTTCTAACACACACATGCATGTATACCGATCGATCTCCCAACATATACCTAGATCGACTTTAACTATTCCCCCCATCGATCGACGTACCTCACAAGTTATGTCTCTCCTTTCTCTAACAAAGGGCGATTGATCTTCCTATGTAGTTACGCCTGCTTAATAGCCATATCGTCCCCCCTCATCATTCGTGCATGCCTCCTGACCCGTCTCTCACATGCACGTGCACATACAACAAGCATCCATCTCCTCTCTTATTGATATTGCGGGCGTGCCCTCCGTTTGTCTAGCAAGCCTATCCCACCATTTGTTAGAAGAAACTCCACTACCACCCCCTCCAACACTCTAGCACTGTCTGTCTCCCAACCTTATTCCTCTCCTGCACATATGCATCGATGCCAATCAATCTCCCTTAATACATGAGGTAGATCGATCTCCTTAATACATGAGGTAGGCCTCTCTCCTCCTCCACACATATACCAACCATTGTACCTCTATAGTTAATTGGGCCTCCCTCTTCCCCCACCACACACCGATAGTCGAGCGCTACAGGTAGGTATCCATGCCACAGAGACAAACGGCACATGTCCCCTCTCACGTTCCAGTAGGCCAGCCACTCTATATGTTTGACGTGGGCATACACAAATTCGATGGCACTCTTTATCGATCGCGCGCGCGCACACACACACACACATCATCCCTCTCTTCGATTCTATGGACACCTCAAGCCGATGATACCTCCACTCTCTTCTCGTGGATCGCCCCCTCTATATATATGTTATATCCAGGATTCTATTTCACACACATTGCATATGTTACATTTTTTGATTGACCCTCCCCCCCAAACTCTCACGAACCCACGCACTATATCTCTCTAGGTTTGTATATCTCTCACACAACCCCACGTAGGTGGTGTACGTATACAAGAAGAGAATAGGTGCACCGTGCACGTACTCATGCTTCGTGCCCAGCCACACCCGCGCGGGTACACGGTGGAGCTCATTTCTTTATGAAATGGCAGCCCACGTGCTAATTTGAACGCCTGTAGCGGTTGTTTACCTAGGGAGGTCGTGTACCACGCATGCACGAAACAAAGTTCAACTTGACGCGTTGCCGCATTATTTTTAACTAAAGTTATAGCGCTCAATGGCACGTACACAGAATATAAAACGATTTTTATTGGGAAAAGGTAGTCCGCTCCACTATATACAATGGAGCCTGCCTGCCTGGTTTGTCTCTCTTCAGAGTATCTCACACAAGGTTGCGGTGGCCTCTCTTTCTCTCACCGTTGGTCACTGATCCGGCTGCATCCCGTCCGCCGGGGGAAAGGGAGGAAGTGCATCATTTCTCCGTTCTACGGCGCCGAGGCAGCACATCCCGATCCGCGGTACACGCCATTCTCTCTGACCAAGTTCCGGCGCGGTAGGGCCTACGCCACCTGCTCGCTGCTGTAGTATGGGCAAATTCCGCCCGCCGCCGCTCACCTAGTTAAATCCCGACGACCTCCAGGTATCCCCTCCGGCCTTGCTCCACTGCCCGTCTTCCCACGTGGCTGCATGTGGATCTTCCATAGTTCTTTTCCCAAAATGTAGCTCGTCCGGCGTACTTTCCATATTGCAATCTCGTCCTCACACCGTTTTAGACAAACACAACCGTGTTGTTATCTTCCCTTAGGACAAGGAATATGCTTCTTTTTTGTCGTCACATGTGTCATCAACTGTTATTGGCCTTTAATTGTTTCCTTTCTACCTCTTTTTTGCAAACAGGGCTATCCATTTCACCTCATTGCCATTGCGACCTTTTGGTGAACTACAGAAATCACTTTTTTCTTAAGAGTGTTTTGTGCAGTTGTACTAAAATGTCACACGGGCAACGTCTCTACATTTCAGTGCAACTGCACAAAGGGAGATTGGTTTTGCTCTATCCTCCTCATCCAACTCCGAGCATAATCTTCTCCAACTAGTTAGTCTTAAGAGAGACTGCAAAGGTGATCGGCTTCTATTTGTGTGTTTATTGATTCATCAGCAGTCCTCTATTATCGTAATCACACTTAATATCTTTGGAACAGGGACGCTCAGCTCTATTTTAGTGGAACTGCACAAAATGATCGGAATGGTGCATGCTCCGGACAGCTACTTTTTTCCCAACATGCCTTGTTGATTTAGACAGAGCTGGGGGGACATTGCTGCTAATGAAAGCATGGATCAATTTTAATTTAACACCTTCTCACAACTTTGTCTTCAGTTGTGATGTAAATATTAGCTCTGATCTGCTAATAATTGAGATGCATTAGCAAGGAAGTTAGTTTTTTATTGTTTCCGAAAGAGCATCGATGGCAAGACACACAAAACAAAAGCTAAAAGCTCACACCATTGAACAATTTCATCTTGCTGGAAAATTATTTGTATAGTACGTTGATACGTCTCCAACGTATCTATAATTTTTGATTGTTCCATGCTATTATATTACCCCTTTTGGATGTTTATGGGCTTTATTTTACACATTTATATCATTTTTGGGACTAACCTACTAACCGAAGGCCCAGCCCGTATTGCTGTTTTTTTGCCTATTTCAGTATTTTGAAGAAAAGGAATATCAAATGGAGTCCAAACGGAATGAAACCTTCGGGAGCGTGATTTTTGGAACGAACGTGATCCGGAGAACTTGGAGTGCAAGTCAAGAAGCTTGCGAGGCGGCCAGGAGACAGGAGGGCGCGCCCACCCCCTAGGCGCGCCCCTATCTCCTGGGCCCCACAGGCGGCCACCGACGTACTTCTTCCTCCTATATATACCTACGTACCCCGAAAACATCCAGGGAGCCAACGAAACACAATTTCCACCACCATAACCTTATGTATCCTCGAGATCCCATCTTGGAGCCTTCCCCGGTGCTCGGCCGGAGGGGGAATCTACCATGGAGGGCTTCTACAACAACACCATAGCCCCTCCGATGAGTTGTGAGTAGTTTACCAGAGACCTTCGGGTCCATAGTTATTAGCTAGATGGCTTCTTCTCTCTTTTTGGATCTCAATACAATGTTCTCCCCCTCTCTTGTGGAGATCTATTCGATGTAAACTCTTTTTACGATGTGTTTGTCGAGATCCGATGAATTGTGGGTGTATGATCAAGTTTGTCTATGAGAAATATTTGAATCTCCTCTGAATTCTTTTATGTATGATTGAGTTATCTTTGCAAGTTTCTTCGAACTATCAGTTTGGTTTGGCCTACTAGATTGATATTTCTTGCCATGGGAGAAGTGCTTAGCTTTGGGTTCAATCTTGTGGTGTCCTTACCCAGTGACAGAAAGGGTTGCAAAGCACGTATTGTATTGTTCCCATCGACGATAAAAAGATGGGGCTTATATCATATTGCATGACTTTATCCCTCTACATCATGTCATCTTGCTTAATGTGTTACTCTGTTCTTTATGAACTTAATACTCTAGATGCTGGCAGGAATCGGTCGATGTGTGGAGTAATAGTAGTAGATGCAGGCAGGAGTCGGTCTACTTGTTGCGGACGCGATGCCTATATACATGATCATGCCTAGATAATCTCATAACTATTCGCTTTTCTATCAATTGCTCGACAGTAATTTGTTCACCCACCGTAATACTTATGCTATCTTGAGAGAAGCCTCTAGTGAAACCTATGGCCCCCGGGTCTATCTATTATCATATTTGCTTTCAATCTACTTTCATTTGCATCTTTACTTTTTGCATCTATAATATAAAATACCAAAAATATATTTATCTTATCATACTATCTCTATCAGATCTCACTTTCGCAACTGGCCGTGAAGGGATTGACAACCCCTTTATTGCGTTGGTTGCGAGCTCTTTGTTTATTTGTGTAGGTGCGTGGGACTTTTGAGGAGCCTCCTACTGGATTGATACCTTGGTTCTCAAAAAACTGAGGGAAATACTTACGCTACTATTGCTGCATCACCCTTTCCTCTTCAAGGAAAACCAATGCAAGCTCAAGAAGTAGCAAGAAGTATTTCTGGCGCCGTTGCTGGGGAGGTCTTCGCTCAAGTCAAGACATACCAGGTACCCATCACAAACTCATCTCCCTCGCATTTACATTATTTGCCATTCGCCTCTTGTTTTCCTCTCCCCCACTTCACCCTTGCCGTTTTATTTGCCCTCTCTTTCCCAATCTCCCTCTCTCTTTTCCATTTTCCTTCCCGTTGCCATGGCCGAATCAAAAAGAACTAAGGGTCCTCTCCCGGGTTCTAGTACCTTGGATGACCCCTCTATCCTCTCTAAGCTCATAAATAATGATGCTATGGAAAGACCCACCGGGGTCACCAATGAGAGCTTAAATAATTTTGATGAAGATGACTCCGGAATTTTTCGTTATTTGCTTGATGAGTCTTTAAAAGATGCTTGGGATAGGTTATTAAGGATTCAGGCTAGCTATGTGCCACAATATCAAATTGAAGTTTACTTAAAAAGTTTCTATGTTGGCTTGCCCGCTTCTTTCAAACAAGTTCTAGATTCTATTTTTGAAGAAGGTTTTCTTGAAGGGGATGCTATAGATACCTATGAAAAAATGAAAACCATATTTGGGCACAATGATAAGGTTGAATCAACTACTCTCTTCTGCTTTTATCAAAATGAAATTATCAAAGAGATGAAGTCTAGCTTAGATGCAAATTTCTGTAACGTGATTAATCTTAATTCATCCATTAATGGCAATGTTCTCACCCTAAATAGAAGAATGAATGCCATAGAAAGGAGATCCTCCTTTTCCTTTCCAAGTGCCAAAGATGGCACTACTTAGATCTATCTTCGCTTTTATGCCTAGCTAGGGGCATTAAACGATAGCGCTAGTTGGGAGGCAACCCAATTTTCTTTGTGTTTTTTGTTTTTGTTCCTGTTTAGTAATAAATTTTGCATCTACTTTCTTTTTAGATGTGTTTTTATATTTTAATTAGTGTTTGTGCCAAGTAGAACCTATAGGATAACCTATGATGATAGTTGATTTGATTCTGCTGAAAAACAGAAACTTTGCGCTCATGAGGAAAAATTCAATAAATCACAGAAACGTGATTTTGCATTGATTCTTTTTGCTGCTGATCAATAAAAAAAATTTCCAGTACTTCCTATGTTGGTAGGATTTTTAGAGTTCCAGAAGTTTCCGTTAGTTACAGATTGCTACAGACTGTTCTGTTTTTGTCAGATTCTGTTTTTCGTGTGTTGTTTGCTTATTTTGATGCATCTATGGCTAGTATGTAAGGGTATGAACCATAGAGAAGTTGTAATACAGTAGGATTAACACCAAAATAAATAAAGAATGAGTTCATTACAGTACCTTATGTGGTGATTTTGTTTTCTTTCACTAACGGAGCTTATAAGATTTCCTGTTGAGTTTTGTGTTGTGAAGTTTTCAAGTTTTGGGTAAAGCTTTTATGGACTATGGAATAAGGAGTGGCAAGAGCCTGATCTTGGGGATGCTCATGGCACCCCAAGATATTCAAGGATATCCAAAAGCCTAAGCTTGGGGATGCCCCGGGAAGGCATCCCCTCTTTCGTCTTCGTTCATTGGTAACTTTACTTGGAGCTATATTTTTATTCGCCACATGATATGTGTTTTGCTTGGAGCGTCGTGTATTATATTAGTATTTGCTTTTTATTTTACCACAATTGTCCTTGCTGCACACACCTTTTGGGAGAAGCCCACTTGATTAGAATTTGCTAGAATACTCTATGTGCTTCACTTATATCTTTTGAGCTTGATAGTTTTTGCTCTAGTGCTTCACTTATATATTTTAGAGAACGGCAGTGGATTAGTTTTGAAGAAATTGCTAGTCTCTCATGCTTCACTTATATTATTTTGAGAGTCTTTTAGAACAGCATGGTATTTGCTATGGTTACAAATTTGGTCCTAGAATGATGAGCATCCAGGTTGGGTATAATAAAAACTATCATAGGAAGTGAATTGGATGCTATGATCAATTTGTTGCTTGATAATTATTTTGAGCTATAAAGGTAGTAATGTTAGGGTCATGCTAGTGGATAATTATGAAATTGAGAAATACTTTTGTTGAAGTTAGCAAGTCCCGTAGCATGCACGTATGGTAAAAGTTGTGTGACAAATTTGTTGCATGAGGTGCTCTTTTGATTGTCTTCCTTATGAGTGGCAGTCGGGGACGAGCAATGGTGTTTTCCTACCAATATATCCCTCTCGGGGCATGCGTAGTAGTACTTTGCTTCAAGGGCTAAGTAGACTTTTGCAATAAGTATATGAGTTCTTTATTACTAATGTGAGTCCATGGATATACACACACTCATCCTTCCACTTTGCTAGCCTCTATTATACCGCGCAACTTTCGCCGGTATCATGAACCCCTTTACCTTCCTCAAAACAGCCACCATACCTACCTATTATGGCATTTCCATAGCCATTCCGAGATATATTGCCATGCAACTTTCCACCGTTCCGTTTATTATGACATGTTTCATCATTATCATATTGCTCTTTGCATGATCATGTAGTTGACATCGTATTTGTGGCAAGGCCACCTTCATAATTTTCATACATGTTGCTCTTGATTCATTGCATATCCCGGTACACCGCCGGAGGCATTCATATAGAGTCATATTTTGTTCTAGCTTTGAGTTGTAATTCTTGAGTTTTAAATCCATAAAAGTGTGATGATCTTCATTATTAGAGCATTGTCTCGATGAGGAAAGGCTGATGAAGACTATGATTCCCCCACAAGTCGGGATGAGACTTTGGACCTTACAAAAATAAAAAAAAGGAAAAAAGAGAAAGGCCAAAAAGAAAAAAAAGAAAGACCAAAGAAAAAAAAGGAAAAAGAAAAAAAGAGAAAAAATAAAATGAGAGAAAGAGGGAAGGGACAATGCTACTATCTCTTTTTCCACACTTGTGCTTCAAAGTAGCACCATGATCTTCATGATGGAGAGTCTCCTATGTTGTCACTTTCATATGCTAAGTGGGAATTTTTCATTATAAAACTTGGATTGTATATTCCAATGATGGGCTTCCTCAAAATGCCCTAGGTCTTCGTGAGCAAGCGAGTTGGATGCGCACCCACTTAGTTCTTTTTGTTGAGATTTCATATATTTATAGCTCTAGTGCATCCATTGCATGGAAATCCCTACTCACTCACATTGATATCTATTGATGGGCATCTCCATAGCCCGTTGATACGCCTAGTTGATGTGAGACTATCTTCTCCCTCTTTTTGTCCTCACAACCACCATCTTTTACCACCCAAGTGCTATGTCCATGGCTTACGCTCATGTATTGTGTAAGAGTTGAAAAATGCTGAAGCGCGTTAAAAAGTATGAAACAATTGCTCGGCTTGTCATCGGGGTTGTGCATGATGGGAGTATTTTGTGTAATGAAAATGAAGCATGGCCTAACTATATGATTTTGTAGGGATAAGCTTTCTTTGGCTATGCTATTTAATAGGACATGATTATTTGTTAGTATGCTTTGAAGCATTATTATTTTTATGTTTTATAAGCTTTTATCTTGAATCATTTGGATCTGAACATTCATGCCACAATAAAGAAAATTACATTGAGAATTATGCTAGGTAGCATTCCACATCAAAAATTCTGTTTTTATCATTTACCTACTCGAGGACGAGCAGGAATTAAGCTTGGGGATGCTTGATACGTCTCCAATGTATCTACAATCTTTTATTGTTCCATGCTATTATATTACCCCTTTTGGATGTTTATGGGCTTTATTTTACACATTTATATCATTTTTGGGGCTAACCTACTAACCGGAGGCCCAGCCCGTATTGCTGTTTTTTTGCCTATTTCAGTATTTCGAAGAAAAGGAATATCAAACAGAGTCCAAACAGAATGAAACCTTCGGGAGCATGATTTTTGAAACGAACATGATCCGGAGAACTTGGAGTGCAAGTCAAGAAGCTTGCGAGGTGTCCAGGAGACAGGAGGGCGCGCCCACCCCCTGGGCCCGCCCCCTATCTCCTGGGCCCCACAGGCCACCGACGTACTTCTTCCTCCTATATATACCTACGTACCCCGAAAACATCCAGGGAGCCAACGAAACATAATTTCCACCACCGTAACCTTCTGTATCCACGAGATCCCATCTTGGAGCCTTCACCGGCGCTCCGCTGGAGGGGGAATTGACCATGGAGGGCTTCTACATAAACACCATAGCCCCTCCGATGAGTTGTGAGTAGTTTACCACAGACCTTCGGGTCCATAGTTATTAGCTAGATGGCTTCTTCTCTCTTTTTGGATCTCAATACAATGTTCTCCCCCTCTCTTGTGGAGATCTATTCGATGTAAACTCTTTTTGCAGTGTGTTTGTCGAGATCCAATGAATTGTGGATTTATGATCAAGTTTATCTATGAGAAATATTTGAATCTCCTCTGAATTCTTTTATGTATGATTGAGTCATCTTTGCAAGTCTATTCGAATTATCAGTTTTGGTTTGGCCTACTAGATTGATCTTTCTTGCCATGGGAGAAGTGCTCAGCTTTGGGTTCAATCTCGCGGTGTCCTTACCCAGTGATAGAAAGGGTTGCAAGGCACGCATTGTATTGTTGCCATCGAGGATAAAAAGATGGGGTTTATATCATATTGCATGAGTTTATCCCTCTACATCATGTCATCTTGCTTAATGTGTTACTATGTTCTTTATGAACTTAATACTCTAGATGCAGGCAGGAGTCGATCAATGTGTGGAGTAATAGTAGTAGATGCAGGCAGGAGTCGGTCTACTTGTTGCGGACGTGATGCCTATATACATGATCATGCCTAGATAATCTCATAACTATTCGCTTTTCTATCAATTGCTCGATAGTAATTTGTTCACCCACCGTAACACTTATGCTATCTTGAGAGAAGACTCTAGTGAAACCTATGGCCCCCGGGTCTATCTATTATCATATTTGCTTTCAATCTACTTTCATTTGCATCTTTACTTTTTGCATCTATAATATAAAATACCAAAAATATATTTATCTTATCATACTATCTCTATCAGATCTCACTTTTGCAAGTGGTCGTGAAGGGATTGACAACCCCTTTATTGTGTTGGTTGCGAGTTCTTTGTTTGTTTGTGTAGGTGTGTGGGACTTTTGAGGAGCCTCCTACTGGATTGATACCTTGGTTCTCAAAAAACTAAGGGAAATACTTATGCTACTATTGCTGCATCACCCTTTCCTCTTCAAGGAAAACCAACGCAAGCTCAATAAGTAGCAAGAAGGATTTCTGGCGCCGTTGCCGGGGAGGTCTTCGCTCAAGTCAAGACATACAAAGTACCCATCACAAACTCATCTCCCTCGCATTTACATTATTTGCCATTTGCCTCTCGTTTTCCTCTTCCCCACTTCACCCTTGCCGTTTTATATGCCCTCTCTTTCCCAATCTGCTTCTCTCTTTTCCGTTTGCCTTCTCGTTGCCATGGCCGAATCAAAAAGATCTAAGGGTCCTCTCCCGGGTTCTAGTACCTTGGATGACCCCTCTATCCTCTCTAAGCTCATAAATAATGATGCTATGGAAAGACCCACCGGGGTCACCAATGAGAGCTTAAATAATTTTGATGAAGATGACTCCGGAATTTTTCGTTATTTGCTTGAAGAGTCTTTAAAAGATGCTTGGGATAGGTTATTAAGGATTCGGGCTAGCTATGTGCCACAATATCAAATTGAAGTTTACTTAAAAAGTTTCTATGTTGGCTTGCCCGCTTCTTTCAAACAAGTTCTAGATTATATTTTTGAAGAAGGTTTTCTTGAAGGGGATGCTATAGATACCTATGAAAAAATGAAAACCATATTTGGGCACCCTTTGAATGATAAGGTTGAATCAACTACTCTCTTGTGCTTTTATCAAAATGAAATTATCAAAGAGATGAAGTCTAGCTTAGATGCAAATTTCCGTAACGTGCTTAATCTTACTTCATCCATTAATGTCAATGCGCTCACCCTAAATAGAAGAATGAATGCCATAGAAAGGAGATCCTCTTTTTCCTTTCCAAGTGCCAAAGATGACACTACTTAGATCTATCTTCGCTTTTATGCCTAGCTAGGGGGGTTAAACGATAGCGCTAGTTGGGAGGCAACCCAATTTTCTTTGTGTTTTTTTGTTTTTGTTCCTGTTTAGTATAAATTTTGGATCTAATTTCTGTTTAGATGTTTTTTATCTTTTAATTAGTGTTTGTGCCAAGTAGAACCTATAGGATAACATATGATGATAGTTGATTTGATTCTGCTGAAAAACAGAAACTTTGCGCTCACGAGAAAAAATTCAATAAATCACAGAAACATGCTTTTGCATTGATTCTTTTTGCTGCTGATCAATAGACAAATTTTCAAGTACGTCCTATGTTGGTAGAATTTTTAGAGTTCCAGAATTTTGCGTTAGTTACAGATTCCTACAGACTGTTCTGTTTTTGTTAGATTCTGTTTTTGTGTGTTGTTTGCTTATTTTGATGCATCTATGGCTAGTATGTGAGGGTATGAACCATAGAGAAGTTGTAATACAGTAGGTTTAATACCAAAATAAATAAAGAATGTGTTCATTACAGTACCTTATGTGGTGGTTTTGTTTTCTTTCACTAACGGAGCTTATAAGATTTCCTGTTGAGTTTTGTGTTGTGAAGTTTTCAAGTTTTGGGTAAAGCTTTTCTGGACTATGCAATAAGGAGTGGAAAGAGCCTAAGCTTGGGGATGCTAATGGCACCCCAACATATTCAAGGATAGCCAAAAGCCTAAGCTTGGGGATGCCCCGGAAAGGCATCCCCTCTTTCGTCTTCGTTCATTGGTAACTTTACTTGGAGCTATATTTTTATTCACCACATGATATGTGTTTTTCTTGTTTATGATCAAGTTTATCTATGAGAAATATTTGAATCTCCTCTGAATTCTTTTATGTATGATTGAGTTACCTTCGCAAGTCTCTTCGAATTATCAGTTTGGTTTGGCCTACTAGATTGATCTTTCTTGCCATGGGAGAAGTGCTTAGCTTTGCGTTCAATCTTGCGGTGTCCTTACCTAGTGACAGAAAGGGTTGCAAGGCACGTATTGTATTGTTGCCATCGAGGATAAAAAGACGGGGTTTATATCATATTGCATGAGTTTATCCCTCTACATCATGTCATCTTGCTTAATGTGTTACTCTGTTCTTTATGAACTTAATACTCTAGATGCAGGCAGGAGTCGATCGATGTGTGGAGTAATAGTAGTAGATGCAGGCAGGAGTCGGTCTACTTGTTGCGGACATGATGCCTATATACATGATCATGCCTAGATAATCTCATAACTATTCGCTTTTTTATCAATTTCTCGACAGTAATTTGTTCACCCACCGTAATACTTATGCTATCTTGAGAGAAGCCTCTAGTGAAACCTATGGCCACCGGGTCTATATTTTATCATATTTGCTTTCAATCTACTTTCATTTGCATCTTTACCTTTTGCATCTATAATATAAAATACCAAAAAAATATTTATCTTATCATATTATCTCTATAAGATCTCACTTTCGCAAGTGGCCATGAAGGGATTGACAACCCCTTTATTGCGTTGGTTGCGAGTTCTTTGTTTGTTTGTGTAGGTGTGTGGGACTTTTGAGAAGCCTCCTACTGGATTGATACCTTGGTTCTCAAAAACTAAGGGAAATACTTACGCTACTATTGCTGCATCACCCTTTCCTCTTCACGGAAAACCAACGCAAGCTCAAGATGTAGCATACATCAATTATGTAAACAAATGCTGGAAGCTTGATAACATTGCCAGAAGCCTCTTCAGCATCCGGGTCCATCTGCCATGCACAAAATTGTACTCCTTCGTTCCTAAATATTTGTCTTTTTACCAATTTCAAATGGGCATATTTTAGAGTGTAGATTCACTCATTTTGCTTCATATGTGTACTCCTGATATGTCTCCAATGTATCTACTTTTCCAAACACTTTTGCCCTTGTTTTGGACTCTAACTTGCATGATTTGAATGAAACTAACCCGGACTGACGCTGTTTTCAGCAGAACTGCCATGGTGTTGTTTATTGTGTAGAAAACAAAACTTCTCGGAATGACCTGAAAATCCAAGGAGATAACTTTTGGAAAATATAAAAAATACTAGCGAAAGAATCAAGGCCAGGGGGCCCACACCCTGTCCATGAGGGTGGGGGGCGCGCCCCCTCCCCCTGGTCGCGCCCCCCTGTCTCGTGGGCCCCCTGATGCTCTACCGACCTCAACTCCATCTCTATATATTCCGTTTCACGGAGAAAAAATTAGAGAGAAAGTTTCATCACATTTTACGATACGGAGCCGCCGCCAAGCCCTAATCTCCCTCGGGAGGGCTGATCTGGAGTCCGTTCGGGGCTCCGGAGAGGGGGATTCGTCGCCGTCGTCATCATCAACCATCCTCCATCACCAATTTCATGATGCTCACCGCCGTGCGTGAGTAATTCCATCATAGGCTTGCTGGACGGTGATGGGTTGGATGAGATTTACCATGTAATCAAGTTAGTTTTGTTAGGGTTTGATCCCTAGTATCCACTATGTTCTGAGATTGATGTTGCTATGACTTTGTTATGCTTAATGCTTGTCACTAGGGCCCGAGTGCCATGATTTCAGATCTGAGCCTATTTTGTTTTCACGAATATATGTGAGTTCTTGATCCTATCTTGCAAGTCTATAGTCACCTATTATGTGTTATGATCCAACAACCCCGAAGTGACAATAATCGGGATACTTCCCGGTGATGACCATAGTTTGAGGAGTTCATGTATTCACTATGTTTTAATGTTTTGGTCTGGTACTCTATTAAAAGGAGGCCTTAATATCCCTTAGTTTCCACTAGGACCCCGCTGCCACGGAAGGGTAGGACAAAAGATGTCATGCAAGTTCTTTTCCATAAGCACATATGACTATATTCGGAATACATGCCTACATTATATTGATGAACTGGAGCTAGTTCTGTGTCACCCTAGGTTATAGCTATTACATGAGGAGTCGCATCTGACATAATTATCCATCACTGATCCAATGCCTACGAGCTTTTCACATATTGTGCTTTGCTTATGTACTTTTCTATTGCTACTGTTACAATTACTACAAAACTGCTATCATTACTTTTGCCACTATTACCATTACTATCATACTACTTCGCTACTAAATACTTTGCCGCAAATACTAAGTTATCTAGGTGTGGTTGAATTGACAACTCAACTGCTAATACTTGAGAATATTCTTTGGCTCCCCTTGTGTCGAATCAATAAATTTGGGTTGAATACTCTACCCTCAAAAACTGTTGCGATCCCCTATACTTGTGAGTTATCAAGACTAATTCCTGGCGCCGTTGCCGGGGAGCATAGCTCTATTCTCTGAGTCACTTGGGATTTATATCTGCTGATCACTATGAAGAACTTGAAAGACGCAAGAACTAAGATTTTTACCTCAACTACGAGGGGAGGTAAGGAACTGCCATCTAGCTCTGCACTAGATTCTCCTTCTGTTATGAGTAAGTTTGCGACACCTAAACCTGCTACTGCTATGATTTCTGATATGTCGCATGTTATTGATGATGCCACTTTTGTTATGCATGATACTTATGATGAAACTACTTCTGTGCTTGATACTACTGTGCCATTAGGTGAATATCTTGATGAAGAACTTGCTAGGGTTAGAGAGAATGAAATTATTGAAGATGAAATTATTGATGATAGTGAAGATGAAGGTTCTCCCCTTAAGTATGAATTGCCTGTTGTTCCTGAGGGTTATGTTATGGATGAAGAAGCTGCTAGAGCTATTTTTGCTTGCAATGATAAATATGATCTTAAGAAGTTGTTAGCTAAATGGAAGAAGCAATCTCTTAATGCTAGAATGAAACCCGACCCTGCTTTTTCTACTTCACCTATCTGTGTTACTGATAAGGATTATGAATTCTCTGTTGATCCTGAAATTATTACTTTGGTTGAATTTGATCCTTTTTATGGCAATGAATCTGAAACTGTTGTGGCACATCTTACCAAATTGAATGATATAGCCACCTTCTTTACTAATGATGAGAAGTATTGCTATTATTATCCTTAAGATATTCGCATTCTCATTAAAGGGTGATGCTAAAACTTGGTTTAATTCTCTTGATCCTGGTTGTGTGCGTAGTCCCCAGGATATGATTTATTACTTCTTTGCTAAATATTTCCCGGCTCATAAGAAACAAGCTGCCTTGCCGGAAATATATAATTTTGTGCAAATCGAAGAAGAGAGTCTCCCACAAGCTTGGGGGAGGCTTTTCCGATTACTTAATGCTTTGCCTGATCATCCTCTTAAGAAAAATGAAATACTTGATATGTTTTATAATGGACTAACCGATGCTTCCAGGACTACTTGGATAGTTGTGCTGGTTGTGTTTTCAGGGAAAGAAAAGTCGACCAAGCTGAATTGTTATTGAATAATATGTTGACTAATGAAAATAATTGGACTCTTCCTGAGCCAATTCCTGATCCTGTTCCTAAACCAACTCGGAAGAAGAGGGGAGTTCTATTTCTCAGTCCTGAAGATATGCAAGAGGCAAAGAAATCAATGAAAGAAAAAGGTATTAAAGCTGAAGCTGTTAAGAATTTACCTCCTATTGAAGAAATACATGGTCTTAATATACCTCATGTTGAAGAAACACATTGTCTTTATAACCCGATACAGGTGGTAAAGGTAAATTCTCTCTATAGATATGATAAAGTTGAAATCCCATCTACTAAATTTCATAGCCCATGTTTAGATGAATTTGATGAGTTTATGGCTAGACAAGAAAGTTTTAATGCTTATGTTGGTAGAGAATTAAAGAGTAATGCTTTCATGATAGGACGCTTGAGTGATTATATGGCTAGTGTTAAAGGTGAACTTAAACTCATTAGCAAATATGCTTCTATGGTTACCACTCAAGCACAACAAGTACTTAAAGCTCAAAGTGCTTTGCTCGATGAATTAAATAATAAACATGATGTTCGGTTAGAGTGGCTACTAGAGCTGGTAGAATGAATCAGGAACCTTTGTACCCTGAAGGCCACCCTAAGAGAATCGAGCAGGATTCTCAGAGAAATAATGTAGATGCACCTAGTCCTTCTAGAAAGAAGAAAAAGAAATATGATAGGACTTTGCATGCTTCTAGTGAACCTATTGTAGACACACCTGAGAATCCCAATAATATTTCTATCTCTGATGCTGAAACACAATCAGGTGATGAACATGAACCTAGTGATAATGTTAATGATAATATTCATGTTGATGCTCAACCTAGCAATAATAATGAAGTAGGGATTGAGCCTGCTATTGATCTTGATAACCCACAATCAAAGAATCAACATTATGATAAGAGAGATTTTGTTGCTAGGAAGCACGGTAAAGAAAGAGAACCATGGGTTCAGAAACCCATGCCCTTTCCTCCTAAACCATCCAAGACAAAGGGTGACGAGGATTTTGAGCGTTTGGCTGAAATGATTAGACCTATCTTCTTACGTGTGCGCTTAACTGATATGCTTAAATTAAATCCTTATGCTAAATATATGAAGGATATCATTACAAATAAAAGAAAGATACCAGAAGCTGAAATTTCCACCATGCTTGCTAATTACACTTTTAAAGGTGGAATACCAAAGAAACTAGGAGATCTAGGAGTACCCACTATACCATGCTCCATTAAAAGAAACTATGTTAAAACTGCTTTATGTGATCTTGGAGCTGGTGTTAGTGTTATGCCTCTCTCTTTATATCGTAGACTTGAATTGAATAAGTTGACACCTACTGAAATATCTTTGCAAATGGCTGATAAATCAACTGCTATACCTGTTGGTATTTGTGAGGATGTGCCTGTTGTGGTTGCAAATGTCACTATCTTAACGGACTTTGTTATTCTTGATATTCCCGAGGACGATAGTATGTCGATTATCCTTGGTAGACCCTTTTTGAATACTGCAGGGGCTGTTATTGACTGCAACAAAGGCAATGTCACTTTTCATGTTAATGGTAATTAGCATACGGTACACTTTCCGAGGAAACAACCTCAAGTTCCTAACATGAGTTCTATTGGAAAAGTTCCAACTATCATTATTGGAGGTTTTGAATTTCCTCTTCATACTGTCAAGAAAAAGTATGATATTCTTATTGTTGGGGATGTTCATATCCCCGTTGAGGTATGTTATTCGAAATTTCTCCGGTTCCATGTTACTCGGAATGAGTTTGTTAACAAGACTTGATCAACCTTGTTAGTGGGTTCATTTTGATGATCATGAGATGGATGAAACTAGAAGGCACAACCTTCTGTACCCTCTTTTTACTTTCTGTTATTTAGAATAAATAAAGCAAAAAATAGTATTATCTGTCTGTTTTCTGAATTACCCATGCAATAAAAAATATCCCAAAAATAAAAGTTCTCCAAATGCCCTTCAAATTTAGTATGATTTTTTATGGAATATTTGAGGATTTTACGCACTAAGAACACAGCAGGGGGGCAAGCACCTGACCACGAGAGTGGAGGGCGCGCCCACTCCCCCTGGGCGCGCGCCCCTATCTCGTGGGCCCACGGTGGCCCCCCTCAACTTATTCCTGCACCCACACACTCCATCTTCCTCCCAAAATATCCCCATCCAGCTCAAGCATGAGTTCTAGCTCATTTTGCTACGATTTTCGATCTCCTTGCTCAAAGCTCCATTCACAAAACTGCCTTGGGAGATTGTTGCTTGGTATGTGACTCCTCCATTGGTCCAATTAGTTTTTGTTCTAGTGCTTTATTCATTGCAAATTTTTGCTGTATAGGTACCCTATTCTTGAGCTTGCATGTCAAATTTATGAGGTCCCCAGTAATTCTAACACATGATATAGGCTCTAGACACTTGTGGGAGTAGTTGCTATCAATTTTGTTTAGTTTGATTCACTTTTATTTTGAAGTTACTAAAAATTTCAAAAAATTTCAGAAAATTATAAGGAGATTATTGAGGGGCTCTTCTAGCCAAGGCTCCAAGGATAAACAAGCTAAGGAGAAAGAAAAGGCCAAGTATAATCTTCTCGTGTAGCAGAAGTAAGGCCTTGTGAGTGGCCATGTGATAATTTCTTGAGAGCAGCCGGGATTTATGAAGACTTTTATTCTTTAGCTGAAAATGCAGGCCTCACCGACTTCCTCCATGATCGGAGCGATCAGTATCTCTTACTCACCAATACTTTCGTGCAAAACTTTTACTATTATCCTAAGAATTCACCTCCTTCAGTATCTTTTCATTTATATGATGAGGCTAAGGAAATGTCATTACGTAACTTTTGCGCGGTTTGTAGAATACCCTTTGAGGGCAGCTTAGATGAACCACATCGTAAAGATGTGGATGGTTTTGTTAGCACTATTACTGTAGGGGATTCGAGGCAGGGTTCTGATGCGAGAATCGCTAGCATACATTTTCCTGCCTTACGCTACTTTGCCATATTTGCTAGTAGATGCTTAATTGGTCGTGGAAATAGTGGAAACTTCAGTGTTCCTGATATTATTATTTTATTCCGTGCCTTATTTGGTGATAACACTTTTAGTATGGGTGTCGTTGTTGCTAAACGGTTAAGCCTGGACCGTACAAAGGGCCCCATCTTTGGAGGTATCTATGATGCACGCCTTGCTAAACATTTTGAGATACCTATTAGACATGATGAGAAAGAGGAGACACTGCTGCCTCTTACTTATTTAAATTACAGGAGCATGGTAGCGCATGAGTTTATTGTTGACAATGATGATAAGATGCTTCTGTATAACTTGAGATTTAATAAGAAACACAATGAGATTATTACCCTGCATGCGCCTTTGTTGTTTGATTTAACTACAGACCATTACCTTGTCTTGCCGGAAGCGGCGCATCGAGGCCAGACATCAGCTCCAGAGCCTGAGCCGGAAGCACCACTAGACCCTTATCGTCCATCATCTTATCAGTGGGATCCGGAGGAGATCGCTAGCCAGTGGTATCCTGATGACACTCCTCAGTACACCGGGGAGAGTAGCCGTTATCCATGGACATAGACCAACTTAGGCCAAAAGCCTAAGCTTGGGGGAGTACGTATTTCTCACCGACTTTACATTCATGTTCGCACACTATTCCAGTCGTCGGTGCTCATACTCTTTCATTGTACTATCCATGCTAGTTTAATTTATTTTTCTAGCTTTCTTCTTGTGTGTTTGATAAACCTTAAGAAAACCAAACAAATTAGTTAGCTTAATTTCCATGCTTGTAGTAGTAATTAAAATGAAAACCCAAAAAGATTTCTCGTTCTTATTTTGCTTGTTGGGAGCTTTCTCGTGTAAATAGTTTTATTTCTTTTCTTTCTTTTGGGGGTCAAGAGTAGAAGACCATATTGAAAATGTTTAGTGGCTCTCATATGCATGATTGTTGATTTAACTTAGAGCCCATATTACCTTGTCTTCTCTCTTGAATTGAATGCTTGCACATTCCAGTTTAGTCCAATGCACGTCCACTATTATTATTATACACACCGTTCGGTCATGCGAGTGAAAGGCAATAATGACGATATATGATGAACTGATTGAGATAAGAGAAGCTGGTATGAACTCGACCTCTTTTGTTTTTGTAAATATGATGGGTTCGTCGTTCCTGATTCAGCCTATTATGGATGAACATGTTTGCAATGACAATTAGAGATTATAGTTGCTTATGCCATGCTTAATTAGCTAGGAGCTTATAATAATTTACCTTGCGTGCCAACATACTACTAAAATGGTTATGATGTGGTATGATGGGATGGTATCCTCCTTTGAATGATTCGAGTGACTTGACTTGGCACATGTTCATGCATGTAGTTGAAACAAATCAACATAGCCTTCACGATATTTATGTTCATGGTTGATTATATCCTACTCATGCTTGCACTCAGTGTTGATTAGTTTTAATGCATGTTCATGACTGTTGTTGGTCTCTCAGTTGGTCGCTTCCTTGTCTTTTGCTAGCCTTCACCTGTACTAAGCGGGAATACTGCTTGTGCATCCAAACTCCATAAACCCCAAAGTTATTCCATATGAGTCCACCATACCTTCCTACATGCGGTATTTACCTGCCGTTCCAAGTAAATTTGTATGTGCCAAACTCCAAACCTTCAAATAAAATTCTGTTTTGTATGCTCGAGCAGCTCATGTTTCAACTAGGGCTATCTGTATCTTCCATGCTAGGTGGGTTATTCTCAAGAGGAGTGGACTTCGCTCCTCATTCACGAGAAAATGGCTGGTAACCGGGATGCCCAGTCCCATGATCAAAAAGATCAAAGTAAATCAAAATAATTAAAACAAAACTTCCCCAGGACTGTTGTTGGTATGGACGGTATCCCGTTGTTTTGGATGGCCGTGGAGTGCGATTGTTGGTGGTGGGGGAGTATAAACTTTACCATTCTGTTTGGGAACCGCCTATAATGTATGTAGCATGAAAGATATTGCCATCTCATAGTTGTTGCGTTGACAGTGAAAGTATACCGCTCAAAATGTTATTCATCTCTATTTTAAAATCGAGCTCTGGCACCTCTACAAATCTATGCTTCCCTCTGCGAAGGGCCTATCTATTTACTTTTATGTTGAGTCATCACCCTCTTATTAAAAAGCACCCATTGGAGAGCACACTGTCATTTGCATTCATTACTATTAATTTATATGAATTACAATGTTTAGTCAGTCCTTGATCTTTAAAGGTGCTCTGCATTTATGTTTTGTGGTCTCAGAAAGGGCTAGCGAGATACCATCTTGTTATATCATATTATGATTGTTTTGAGAAAGTGTTGTCCTCCGAGTTTTATTATTATTGCTCGCTAGTTGATTATGTCATTGATATGAGTAAACATGAGACCTAAGCGTTATTGTGAATATGGTTAGTTCATAATCTTTGCTGAAAACTTGAATGCTGGCTTTACATATCTATCTATCTATTATATAATTAAGACAAGAGGCAAACAAGCCATCACGTTTGTCCACATAGATTTAATTATCTCGGCCATAAATTTCAGATATTAACGGTTGAGATTTAAAAGATATAGCGTTACACAGAAATATGATCACATATAAATAACTAGAAGTATGACCCGCGCATTTGCGTGGCTAGATTCGATATTTAAATTTATGTTTATGTAAGGTCAGCTTGAAAAAATCATAGGCAAACTTATAGTAAAACTATAAAAATGTGTTGACATATTGGCCTCGTGGATATTTTATTTTATTGCATAAACCTATTTAATATTTAACACTTTCATATCTTTCAAATATATTTAAATATTGTCACCATATTTCCATCCTACAAAATAGTGCCTTGTCATGCCAAACTATCGAGTTTTACAATTTTATTAGCTTTGTTATTTCCTTTTGTTTCTCAAGCATTGGTGTGCATAACTTTGTATTCTCCAAGCCAAACCGATTATGAGTGTTGTTTATGCTCTGACGTATGTACATCTTATTTAAATTCTTGTAAGATCTTAATTAGTATCACTCTATTTTTATGCACAAATGTTTTTTCCAAAGATAAATCACTGCACACACTTAAAAAAAGCAGTTGTTTCAAATAGGAATTTTGGAGGACTTGAATGCTAGTGATTTTTTGTACGAAAGAAATTTGATTCATAGGATTAGGTT
>NC_041389.1:688830055-688882213 GCF_002162155.2 Triticum dicoccoides | reverse complement strand
TCTCTCCAGGCCACCGAAAATTCAGGTAATAATTTAATGTGCATTGTCTAAAGTCACCCCTTACAAAATTTATTCATTATAAAATCCTATTGGAAGTCATGGTAAATGGCATCAGCTTTGTGAATTACATATTGATACACTTTCTAATTATTCATATCCAAAGAGGCCCCTTTTTGGGGATGAAATTCAATTTTTTTATGATCTTTCATTCTCATTATAAGAAAAAAAATACGACTGTATGTTTGGGCTGATATTTTATTTTCGAAAAAACAAAAATATTAAAAGGTGTAGGGACATATTACATACAGGAATACACGTTTGTATGTTTGCACCTACTTTACAAATCTCACGTATGGCCTTTATAGGAAGTGCACCATTTTTTCAAAGTAGAGTTTGGGCGCATCTCTTTATGCGTGAAGAAGCATGAACATCTTCGTTGGCAACTGGCCGCTTGATCGCCTTGGCTCTTACCAAGTCTGGGTAAGTAGTGCAGGGTAGATTCCCTAAAAAAAAGTAGTGCAGGGTAGATAACTATTGTTAAGTCGATCGTTAAATAGTTGACACCTGCACATTTTCTCTCTCAAAAATTTTATGCTCATGTTGTTTTGCATCAGTTTAGATTTAATGAAATGGTAATCATGTTCGTTGTTTATTTAGACCTTTATTTCACATTCATCTTTATGGGCTAAACTTCATATTTTTCCGTCGCTGAAATTTATATAAGCAAAAATGATTTGCTAGTTTGTTTATTCATCGCCTACTAAGATATGTATTTACTACTCGTTGAAAAGTCTGACTAATAGTGTTTATTTTTAATTACTTTAATATTTTTGCCAGAGACTTATAATCTTTATTAATCCGTGATTGAACATGGAAATGATTTAATTTAGCTTAAATCGACAGCACATTTAGCTTGTGCGTTGACATGTATGGGATGTTTTGATCAGCTGGGGCTGGTACTTTTTTGAGATGCTGTCATTTGGATTTGGGTTTGGTGTGTCAGTGGTACTGATGTGTTTTTTTCTCGCAAAAAAAAGTGGTATTGATGTGTTTCAATCTGGCGATTGATTCGGCCTGTATGTGCTCATGTGTCAGATGCATATCAGTGTACGGTTAATAACTCCGTTCCTAAATATTAGTCTTTCTAGAGATTTCAACAAATGACTACATACGAAGCAAGATGAGTGAATCTACACTCTAAAATATGTCTATATACATCCGTATATGTAGTCTATTTGAAATCTCTAAAAAGACAAATATTTAGAAAGGGAGGAAGTAACTAACATGCATCTATACCTTTCAGGAGAGAGGTGGCTAGAGCTTATAGACATCTCATGGTTGATTAGTACATACGCGTTCTTGTATGTACCTGATCTGTTTTTCTTTTTCAAAGGGGCACGTACGTGATCTGGTTTCAGCCGGGCTAATACATGTCCGATCGAGAGAAGGACACTATTTGCCTTTTTGACTCTGGAATGTTTTTTCATCGCAGAAATCTATGAGTCAGCACCTTTTTTTTTCTGAACTGCAACACACGTATTCTACTTGGACACTTCTTTCCTTCATGCTTTTTTCTGGATCGGACTCTTCCTTGGTTAGCTGGGTTTTTTCCGAGAATTCCCTAGTTGGCCGTCTAGTTGCTATACTTTATGTATGTCAAATTGTCTCAGACCTATGTTTTGATAGAAAGGCATATATGAGCTGAAACACATAGACGTGTTGAAATATTTGTCTGTGACACGTGATGTGTCAAATCTATTATATAATTAAGACAAGAGGCAAACAAGCCATCACGTTTGTCCACGTAGATTTAATTATCTCGGCTGTAAATTTCAGATATTAACGGTTGAGATTTAAAAGATATAGCGTTACACAGAAATATTATCACATATAAATAATTTGACACAGAAATATTATCACGTGTCACAGACAAATATTTCAACACGTCTATGTGTTTCAGCTCATATATGCCTTTCTATCAAAACATAGGTCTGAGACAATTTGACATACATAAAGTATAGCAACTAGACGGCCAACTAGGGAATTCTCCGGAAAAACCCAGCTAACCAAGGAAGAGTCCAATCCAGAAAAAAGAATGAAGGAAAGAAGTGTCCAAGTAGAATACGTGTGTTGCAGTTCAGAAAAAAAAAAGGTGCTGACTCATAGATTTCTGCGATGAAAAAACATTCCAGAGTCAAAAAGGCAAATAGTGTCCTTCTCTCGATCGGACATGTATTAGCCCGGCTGAAACCAGATCACGTACGTGCCCCTTTGAAAAAGAAAAACAGATCAGGTACATACAAGAACGCGTATGTACTAATCAACCATGAGATGTCTATAAGCTCTAGCCACCTCTCTCCTGAAAGGTATAGATGCATGTTAGTTACTTCCTCCCTTTCTAAATATTTGTCTTTTTAGAGATTTCAAATGGACTACACATACGGATGTATATAGACATATTTTAGAGTGTAGATTCACTCATCTTGCTCCGTATGTAGTCATTTGTTGAAATCTCTAAAAAGACTAATATTTAGGAACGGAGTTATTAACCGTACACTGATATGCATCTGACACATGAGCACATACAGGCCGAATCAATCGTCAGATTGAAACACATCAATACCACTTTTTTTTGCGAGAAAAAAACACATCAGTACCACTGACACACCAAACCCAAATCCAAATGACAGCATCTCAAAAAAGTACCAGCCCCAGCTGATCAAAACATCCCATACATGTCAACGCACAAGCTAAATGTGCTGTCGATTTAAGCTAAATTAAATCATTTCCATGTTCAATCACGGATTAATAAAGATTATAAGTCTCTGGCAAAAATATTAAAGTAATTGAAAATAAACACTATTAGTCAGACTTTTCAACGAGTAGTAAATACATATCTTAGTAGGCGATGAATAAACAAACTAGCAAATCATTTTTGCTTATATAAATTTCAGCGACGGAAAAATATGAAGTTTAGCCCATAAAGATGAATGTGAAATAAAGGTCTAAATAAACAACGAACATGATTACCATTTGATTAAATCTAAACATGCAAAACAACATGAGCATAAAATTTTTGAGAGAGAAAATGTGCAGGTGTCGACTATTTAACGATCGACTTAACAATAGTTATCTACCCTGCACTACTTTTTTTAGGGAATCTACCCTGCACTACTTACACAGACTTGGTAAGAGCCAAGGCGATCAAGCGGCCAGTTGCCAACGAAGATGTTCATGCTTCTTCACGCATAAAGAGATGCGCCCAAACTCTACTTTGAAAAAATGGTGCACTTCCTATAAAGGCCATACGTGAGATTTGTAAAGTAGGTGCAAACATACAAACGTGTATTCCTGTATGTAATATGTCCCTACACCTTTGAATATTTTTGTTTTTTCTAAAATAAAATATCAGCCCAAACATACAGTCGTATTTTTTTTCTTATAATGAGAATGAAAGATCATAAAAAAATTGAATTTCATCCCCAAAAAGGGGCCTCTTTGGATATGAATAATTAGAAAGTGTATCAATATGTAATTCACAAAACTGATGCCATTTACCATGACTTCCAATAGGATTTTATAATGAATAAATTTTGTAAGGGGTGACTTTAGACAATGCACATTAAATTATTACCTGAATTTTCGGTGGCCTGGAGAGAGAGAGAGAGAGAGAGAGAGCAATGCACATCTAAAAGGGAAATATATGACATTTTGGTTCATGATAGCGAAGGAATAGATTCCATGCGAATTCGATAAACCTAATCCTATGAATCAAATTTCTTTCGTACAAAAAATCACTAGCATTCAAGTCCTCCAAAATTCCTATTTGAAACAACTGCTTTTTTTAAGTGTGTGCAGTGATTTATCTTTGGAAAAAACATTTGTGCATAAAAATAGAGTGATACTAATTAAGATCTTACAAGAATTTAAATAAGATGTACATACGACAGAGCATAAACAACACTCATAATCGGTTTGGCTTGGAGAATACAAAGTTATGCACACCAATGCTTGAGAAACAAAAGGAAATAACAAAGCTAATAAAATTGTAAAACTCGATAGTTTGGCATGACAAGGCACTATTTTGTAGGATGGAAATATGGTGACAATATTTAAATATATTTGAAAGATATGCAAGTGTTAAATATTAAATAGGTTTATGCAATAAAATAAAATATCCACGAGGCCAATATGTCAACACATTTTTATAGTTTTACTATAAGTTTGCCTATGATTTTTTCAAGCTGACCTTACATAAACATAAATTTAAATACCGAATCTAGCCGCGCAAATGCGCGGGTCATACTTCTAGTTATATACATAATACAGAAGTCAAACAAGCCACCACGTTCGTCCACACAGATTAAATTATCTTGACAGTCTATATTAAAAATTAACGGTTAAGATTTAAAAATATAGCGTTACATACAAATATTACCATGTACAAATAACTAGACATGTCACGTGTTACGTCCAAAAAGTTCTAACATGTCTTTGGAAAGAAAAAAACACAAGAGATAACAGAATTTTGGAAAATCGTGACAGACCTCATGGCACAAGCATTATTCTAATGCAATTAGTACACAAATGTAACCCCCTCAAAAAAAAGTACAAATATTACCATGTACAAATAACTAGACATGTCACGTGTTACGTCCAAAAAGTTCTAACATGTCTTTGGAAAGAAAAAAACACAAGAGAAAACAAAATTTTGGAAAATCGTGACAGACCTCATGGCACAAGCATTATTCTAATGCAATTAGTACACAAACGTAACCCCCTCAAAAAAAAAGTACACAAACGTAACTCTATTGGACTCCTTCAGAACGGGCATGCACGCCAGCCATGAATTGCCCCTCGCAAGAAAAAAACAGCCATAAATTGCATGACGGACTCACATGGCGCAATATATTTTAATCCAATTAGGATGCAACATCAGCTGATCCATCTGATAGGTGCTACTCAGGCATCGATCCATCTGATGAAACACTATATATTCTTCACTTCGTACTTTTAGCTGGCCATTCAAAACTGCACTATATTACACGAAGATGCATCAGCACAACATGGCCGGTCGCCGGAGGCTTAGAGCAGTGATGAATCGGCATGCCCCATTGAAGCAGCAGCGTACACCAAGCGGCCAGGTAGCTAAAGTACGCATATTGGTAGGATTGTCTCTATACGCAGGATGTATGCTAGACAAGGGATAAATTAACATGCATGCATGTCCAGATTAGACTATAGGGAACAAGAAGTACAAACTAACCAAGAAGCAGATATATGCATGAATGTGTAATATATACCCACGGTTGCATGGGAATAGTATAACCATGTTTGCTATACCACTGAATAAATGACACCAAACGGAACGGGCATAGCGAGGCCAATCCTCTATGTGTGCGAGTGATGAGTATAGCACAAGAGAAAGGGAATACTAAAAAATAGTCTATTCATATCACATATACAAATTCTTTTGTAATGAACTAATAAATTTGAACGAATGATTTCCAACAAAAGTAGACAATGTTTCCTCAGGATGCACCTCATCTCTAGAACCATTTCCTATTTCGAATGTTTTTAATGCAAAATCCTGATGTTTTAGTCCCTACAAAAAACCGCAATGAATGAAATAAAATTATAATTATGTGCCCACAAAGAATGTTAAATGGGTTCTCCAATAATGTATTTCACCTGCAGTTTCTTCACTCTATACATTTTTTGTGTGTGCCTAATAGTCAACCAATATCCCCTACTTGGAGAGGGTTCGACGCTGAGACAATTTCATTCTGTGTCCTTCACAAATAGATAATAAATCTATGACTAAAACTTCACACCTAAAGAATAGGATCACCAAAATGGTCAATAATTAAGTTGCTTTAGTTTTCCTATAAAGGAAGTCAACGGAAGGAACATTGCATGCTACAAATAACAAGCTATGCTCAGAGTGGGTGACAGCAGAGTATTTTTACCTAATCATTTTGAAGCACTAACAAATACTCATATATGTCAATGAAAGTCATGATGGGCTCAGTTAGAAAGATAAAAAGTTTTTGGCGACACCGAGTAAAGTTCATGATGTGTAAAATGAGTCTCAACAACATGACGTGGGCACCATCAAAGATGCGAACCTATCACGGTAGTGAGTGGGAGAAAACGTTTATGTAATTTTAGATGGTATAAGCCGGAGGTTACATTACTTCAGATGAATAACCGAAAGACAGGAATGCTTGGAAGCATTTATAAGCAAAGCATTAGACTAATTCAAAAGCTTCATTACAATATATGGCTAGCTTCAGGTGGAGGAAGGGTTTATATTTATTTCTTGGAGAAAAATGCCTAAATTTTGGTGGACAAAGATTGATTTGAAACACAAAGGCGATAAAGTCTTAACCATGATATGTTTTTAAATTTTAAAGGATATAACAATGCTAATTCGGTCAAGAAAAAAATTGAATATAAGTTGACAGTCGATTTACATCAAACCTATAGAGAAGCAAGGACAAAAATATAGTAAATCTAGCCGCGCAAATGCACGGGCCACCCAGCTAGTTTACAACAACAAGAGCAAACAGAGTTTGTAAAAGTTTTTCTTTATCACTTTCAGTCTATCAACTGAATTGCGTCAGGACAAGCAAAGGTTTAAGCTTGGGGGAGTTGATACGTCTCCAACGTATCTACTTTTCCAAACACTTTTGCCCTTGTTTTGGACTCTAACTTGCATGATTTGAATGAAACTAACCAGGCCTGATGTTGTTTTCAGCAGAACTGCGATGGTGTTGTTTATTGTGTAGAAAACAAAAGTTCTCGGAATGACCTGAAAATCCACGGAGATAACTTTTGGAAAATATAAAAAATACTAGCGAAAGAATCAAGGCTAGGAGGCCCACACCATGTCCGCGAGGGTGGGGGCGCGCCGCCTCCCCCTGGGCGCTCCACCTGTCTCGTGGGCCCCCTGATGCTCCACCGACCTCAACTCCAACTCTATATATTCCGTTTCGCAGAGAAAAAATCAGAGAGAAAGTTTCATCGCGTTTTACGATATGGAGCCGCCGCCAAGCCCTAATCTCCCTCGGGAGAGCTGATCTGGAGTCCGTTCGGGCTCCGGAGAGGGGGATTCGTCGCCTTCATCATCATCAACCATCCTCCATCACCAATTTCATGATGCTCACCGCCCTGCGTGAGTAATTCCATCATAGGCTTGCTAGATGGTGATGGGTTGGATGAGATTTACCATGTAATCAAGTTAGTTTTGTTAGGGTTTGATCCCTAGTGTCCACTATGTTCTGAGATTGATGTTGCTATGACTTTGCTATGCTTAATGCTTGTCACTAGGGCCCATGTGCCATGATTTCGGATCTGAACCTATTATGTTTTCATGAATATATGTGAGTTCTTGATCCTATCTTGCAAGTCTATAGTCACCTATTATGTGTTATGATCCGACAACCCCGAAGTGACAATAATCGGGATACTTCTCGGCAATGACCGTAGTTTGAGGAGTTCATGTATTCACTATGTGTTAATACTTTGGTGCGGTACTCTATTAAAAGGAGGCCTTAATATCCCTTAGTTTCCACTAGGACTTCGCTGCCACGGGAGGGTAGGACAAAAGATGTCATGCAAGTTCTTTTCCATAAGCATGTATGACTATATTCGGAATACATGCCTACATTATATTGATGAACTGGAGCTAGTTCTGTGTCACCCTAGGTTATAGCTATTACATGAGGAATCGCATCCGACATAATTATCCATCACTGATCCAATACCCACAAGCTTTTCACATATTGTGCTTTGCTTATTTACTTTTCTGTTGCTACTGTTACAATTACTACAAAACTGCTATCGTTACTTTTGCCACTGTTACCATTACTATCATACTACTTTGCAACTAAATACTTTGCTGCAGATACTAAGTTATCCAGGTATGGTTGAATTGAAAACTCAACTGCTAATACTTGAGAATATTCTTTGTCTCCCCTTGTGTCAAATCAATAAATTTGGGTTGAATACTCTACCCTCGAAAACTGTTGCGATCCCCTAGACTTGTGGGTTATCAACTCCCTCCGTTCCTAAATACTCTATTTGTCTTTCTAGAGATTTCAACAAGTGACTACATACGGAGCAAAATGAGTGAATCTACACTCTAAAATATGTCTATATACATCCGTATGTAGTAGTCCATTTGAATCTCTAAAAAGACAAATATTTGAGTAGTGACTCATTGAAATCTCTAGAAAGACAAATACTCCGGAGTATATTTAAGAACCGAGGGGGTAGTGCACAACCGCATGGGAGACTCAGCCCGGTTGTTGTGCCGTATTAATAGTGAGTAATGAGCAGTCAAATCATAAGCCCCACCTTTCCCACTGTAAGTTGCTCGGAAGAAGCGACCATCAATACTCTCTTCTTTAAATCCGCTCATACTACTCCATCCGTCACTGTTTATAGAGCGCGCTTCAGAAAAAAGGAAAAAAATCTGTGGGACCAAGGCGACTAGCGATCAACCTAAAAAATAGCATTGGTAGTTATAGCACGGTGTCTATTACTAGAGGAAATAATGCGTACACACATGCATGCAGTGCTTCCACCCCGGGTACACACATGCATGCACTTACTCCACTTTGTAGTAGTACTCCCTCCTTTCCGGTTTATAGCGCTCAATTCAAAAATTTCACCAATCAAGGTAGATGGTGAGTGGTGGAATACTTTTTGTAGTTTTGCAAAAGCACCTAATTAATGCTCTTGTTTTCCTCAAAAAATTATGATTATCAATGCATTAGTTGCAATGCATGGATGCATAAAGTACATGCATTGGTCAATTTTCTCTTAATACTTGCACGCAATGATTTAATGCACATTGGAATCTGAACATGGAAAACAACCTAATTGAGCCTTATAAAATGGAAAAACTAAAATTTTGAGATAAGCCCTATAAACCGGAAAGGAGGGAGTACATCGAGAGAAAATTGTGGACTTGATTGCGGTTACCACGCCCTAATTAGTTGAGCATTAAACCAAACGCGTCTAAAGTCTCTCTGGTGGTGGAAATGCATTGAGAGAAATGCATCATAATGAAGCGCGCCTTGTAAACTGTGACGGAGGGAGGAGTAGTATGAAGGTGCAAAACCAAGTACGCGTATGGCAGTCGGTCAATGCACCTCCTCTTGGCATATCACTGACATGTGGGACATGAGTGTGAGCAAACCGGTCTCAATTGACGGTAAAATGGCCAACCCACCATTCCTTGAGAGAGACGAGGAGCGAGAACACACATACGGGCTCGCACGGAGGCCAAGATATATTCGAGCATGGTTGGTTGATTGATATCATCATTACATGTTGGGTTGCCGTTTTCCGCCCTTCTCCGAAATAAACGTGTACTTTATCAGAGATTAAAAAAATTAGAATACAGACGTTCCACCATGCGGTTCTAGTAGTAGTACTACTCGTACTACTAAACCTTGCGCTTGGCTCTTCGCCTCTTCGTGAAGTCGAACAATGATGGTACTCCGCATGTTGGGTACTATAGTGTATGCCTCTGACAATCTGACACTGAATGGACTGATGCATGTCCACCGAGGGTAGGCTGCATTAGTCAAAAGGCGTAAGCGAGCTTCACCTTGTCCTGCATGCTTCTCCTTGTTCTACGAGTTAACGGGACACACCAAAAAGTAGTGCTAGTCCATACCCCCTCCTTTCCGGTTAATATGGTTTAATCTTTTTTTGCGGGTAAATGAGAGAGCTTTATTCATATATAAGCATACTTAAGATGATGAGCCAAGACACTGGTCACTAGGAAGCAAGGTACCCCGCAAAAAAAGAAGTAGGAAGCGAGGTGTTTCATCAAGCCAGCTCTTGGCCACATTCAACATGCAGCACGCACGGTTCGCACGAAGATTCGCCGCAAGGTTTGCTGACCTGTTTACATGCTGAATAACAAAAAAAAGAGGAAATATTACCGAGCGCTCCTATTTGTAACAGGATATGAGCCAGAATTAAGCGAGAATTGTGGCGAGTGTTCCATGCAATCAACTTCCATTATCACATGCGAGAACCCTCGAAGAGAACCAAATGTGTTGAAGATTGCTTTATCACATTTTAAAATTATAATAAGTGTGCAGACGCTCCTCCATCCGGTTCCTAGTACTAGTATAGTACATACCTCTATAGACTATAGTAGTAGTACTACTACTACTAGTAAACTTTGCGCTTGACTGTTCGCCTATTCTGGAAGTCGAACAATAATAGTACTAGTATAGTGTATGCTTCTGCCAATCTGACACCGAATTAACTGTTGCACGTCCATCGCCTGCGCGAGGGACTGCGAGCCACCGTGCACAAGCTTCTCTCATCCTGCAACCTTCTCCTCATTCGGCAAGTTGACGGGACACAGCAAAGTAATGCTAGTCCATACTGCCTCCTCTCTGATTAATATGGCTTAATTTCAAACGAGATAAATACACTGTCTGTCACTGTATATTTGTAAAAATACGGTCAGTGGACTTCATAATATGCTCATTGCACTCAATATATATATTTTCCGGTGTTTATACGGTCACTAGCTTACCCTGACTGAGTATGTGTGTGCATGCACGTGTAGGTTGAGCACTTGAACGTGACCGTGTGTGTTCCATCTTGTGCTCGGACATGCATGCATTAGGGCCTGGCATGCGTTTTTGTGTCCATGTGTACGTGTGACTGTTGCATACACGTAGGGGGAGTACGTGTAGGGGCCACTAAGGAGCATTCAACTCACACAGTAAGTTAGTCGGAA
Organism: Triticum dicoccoides; assembly: GCF_002162155.2. Lineage (NCBI taxonomy): Eukaryota > Viridiplantae > Streptophyta > Magnoliopsida > Poales > Poaceae > Triticum > Triticum dicoccoides. The sequence continues at coordinate 688,871,436 of NC_041389.1, read as the reverse complement.
GAAGCAACCATCATTTCACTCTTCAATGACATGTACGCAATATAAAATGGTTGATATGGAGAGAAAAGGAAAACCACTATATATACACTAGCAGGAGCCTAAGCTACAAGCCTGCTTGCTTAGGTTGCTCTCTTCACAAGTATAGAACGACGGTGGCCACACCGCTGGTCACATATCCGGTCTGATCCCGCGGCTGGGGGAAGGCAACAATGTTCTGCGTAGACGCGGTCAACATCGGCGAGGGAGAAAACCCACAGTTGGTGCATCCCAATCGGGGGTCACCACGGTATGGGCCGATGCCGCGTCCCAACCGCCCTTCTAGCTACAGCCTGACGTCCCAGGTAGTCCATCTTCCTTTTGGAGCCGGCTTGCTCCACTGCCGTAGCTCCATCTCCATGTCGATCTTTCTCTACTTATACCGGCTTCTACTTGTGATGAGTTTATGTCTCATGAACTAGTGCCGGTACTATTATTATAATCAAACTTCTTCAATATCTTTGCCATCGGGGATGCCGAGGTCGATTTTATTGGAACTGCACAAAAGCATCGTATGATCCGAGGGTGCCAGCCGTCTTTCCTTCGACAGGTTATACTTGGCCAGGAAATTAAATCTTGTTTACGGTTTAGGGTTTAAGTCGTAGTGACCCCATCAGTAGTTTTTCTTTCGTACACACTCTCACAACTTTTGTCTTTAGTTGTGAAGTAAATATTGGCTATGATCTGTGAATTATTGAGATGCATCAGCATGCGTGTTAGTTTTCCTTGTATGTGATGGAATGTTGTAACGGGGCAACCTTGGAATAGGAATGAAAATGGAGTGGAAAGTTTCCATTTTTCCGGAGAAAAAATGGAAACGGAGAGAAACCAATGTTTCGTTTCGTTGGATCGCGCCATCGAGCAAAACCAATGTTTAAATCATGTTTGTCATGTTCGTGTCTCACCCTGCTCCACGTCTCAACCCCACACTGTCGCTCGGCATGCCACTCACCGCAAACCGAGTATACGATAACTTTCTCACCTGCTTGTCGATGGATCGCTCCATGGAGTACTAGCACTACTAGAAGAGATTGACGAGTTGGGGGAGGACAGCTAGCTGTAGCACGGACTCCCAAGAACTTTTTACATGCATGTTGTGGCCGGCTATTGCGACCTTTGAACACGGAGTAGTCGCGTGCACCAGGAAGCGGCGCGGGCGACGCTCTCTCAGCCGGCGTGTCGCTTCAATGCCGGCGCCAGTGAGAGGTCACGTCCGCTCTGGCCGGGCATGAATGCGGCACTGACCGTTTCGGGAGGGAAGCACGCGCAAGTGATGAAGAGGGTTCGGGTTGGTCAGGACCGGCCGCGGTGGCCGCGCCCGGACGCCCGCAAACAAGAGATGTTGTATGTTAATATTACTGCGTATATAATTAACAACGTAAATAATGTGCCAGTTGGACAAATATGATTGGAGATGGAGATGGAAATGGAATTTTACGTAAACACGGATATGCATGTCTATGTCTATGTGTGTGTGCGCGATGACTCTCGCGACCTAGAAGCGGGGGCGTGTTTTTGATCGAGTTTTCTTTCTTGGTACATTAAAAAATTGTCCGCCAGTTTTCATTTCTTTTTTCCGGGAACGCGCGTATTCTATTTAAAACCACTGCTATGGAGAGATTTTTTTACTCCATTATAGCCTCTTGTTTGATAGAGTTTCTCGCATCTCGCTCTCTCACCCTCTCCATATCAAAACAAGATGAAAGTGTCCACTCTATCTCTCTCCTCACCGGTGGTCACAGATCCGGCTGAATCCCGTCCGCTGCGGGAGGTGAGGAGGTGCAGCATTGATGTTGTCGCCGTCGGCGATGGAGGAAGCCGATGCGCACCATCCTCTCGGAGCCGGCGCTGGCGCGGACGAAGGTCCTCCGTGCCCTTGTTTGCTGCCGTCGTGTGGGCAGATCCTGCCCGCCCGCCTAAACGACATCTCGCCCACCTGAGGTATAACTTCTTGTACTGGTCCAGCTCCCCAGGTCGCTGCGTGCGGGTTTTCTTCTATGCGACTACTCCCCAGCTCCCCATGTATAGTAGCTAGGGTTCGTCGGCTGGTCCAACATCACCTACAATTATAGAGGAAATGACACTCGAAAAGTTGTCCTGATTTATGCCTCGGTGGAGGTATACATGTTGTTTCAACAAAAAGTACATGGTGGTTGTGCAGTCATTGTCCATATGCTCCTATTGCTTCTGCTAATCTAATACTATCATTGGTTAAATGAAGAAATGTTTTTTCTCGGGTATCCTGGTTTAGTTCCCATCAAGATAATTATGATGCTTCTGTTTGTTGGTGTACTTTTCATTAATTCTTATTGACAATTGAGATGTCGTTGCTAATCTTGTAAAACAAAGTAACAACACTATATCCCTTTTTTATATTTTTGGAAACAGCGATGCGTATCTCCATACTCGGGCATGTCTTCCTCAATTTTAGTGGAACTGCACAAAATTGGATGGCCACTATTGTTCCACCTCACTGTCCTCTGCCACGTGGTTCTTCCTTCCTCGAGTTTGATTACTGAGAAGAAACAGACCACGGTGAGGATTTGTCGAACTTCATAGGTGCCTCACCCAAACTTGATGCCAAATGGATGATGCATCACCAGGATGACCTATCGATGCTCATGGTTGCGCCTCATGGTTGCGTCGGCTGGTGAAGCTGATCGATTTTCAATGAAAAACAACTTGTCTTCCATCAGTGCTCTTTGCTTGTTACGCACAAAGATGATATCCTTCGTCAGTTCACCTTGGTTGCGTTGGAGACGTAGTCGTCTTTCATGTTGGTGCAATTTTATCAGACAATTGGCTATGAACCAAATGTTTCCTCGAAGAAGGATCGACGTTGGTACTAAGAGCATAAGTTTTGTATTGATTTCTAAGCCTTCTCACAAATATATCTCCAGCTCCCCTGTAATTTTATTTGTCCAGCTATTAACTTTGATTTAAAAAATTGTGTGGACTAAAACCCGGATGGACGTAGTAGCCCTCCATTTTTATTTACTCCGCATATTAGATTTGACTAAAGTCAAACTTTGTAATACTCTCAAACCTTTCCGATAATTGAAATTAAAATTCTTTATTTGTACACACTCTCACACATTTCCGATAATTTGGTGCATGTGTGGTTGTTCACTTAAGGGAGGGTAGTGTACCACACGTGAAGGACAGGAAGTGCGACCAAGACGCATGGATCGTTAGTTCATCGGAGGTAGTAGTAGTTTTCTTCATTGTACATTAAATAAAGAGTTTCGTTTCGTACTTACACAATTTAAAACGATTGTTATGGAGAGAATAAGAAAACCACTCCACTATATTAGTCGTATACACGAGTACTATATGGACGCAGCTTCATTGACTTAGTGCACCTGCCTTTGGGTTTATGACAGGCGGGCCCAAAATGTGGCTGGCTCACCTGTCATACAGCCGAAAGCAGGTGCAGTTAAGGCACCGGAGCTCAGTCTGTACTACAGTAGTATATATATAAGCTGGAGCCTCAGCGCTTGTTCGCTAGGGTTTGCACTCTCCACACTCTCGCCGCACTATATATACACACACACACACACGCTAGAGGCTCAGCGTTCATTTTCTAGGGTTTGCTATATTCACAGTCTCTCACCCTCTCTTCACCAGATCTAAACAAGACTTTGTTGGCCTCTTGTCTCTCCTCTCCCCTCCTCACAGCTGGTGAAGGAGGCATCCAGATCCCGTCGCACCGGGAAGGGGAGGAGGTGCAATGTTCACTCTATCGCCTTCGGCGAGGGAGGCAATCCACTGCCAGCTACGATGTTCTCTTTCACCCAGCGCCTGTGCGGGAGGGCCACCGACCCCTTCTTCCTCGATGTTGTACATAGTGTGGGCAGATCCGGCCTCCCACCGCACGCCTTGCCACATCCCGACGACCCTAAGGTATAAGTTTCTTTGAAACCGTCGTTGCTCTAGCTGCATGTGGATCCTTTTCGATCTGTAGTCGAATCTAGGTCTTGGTTCAAAGAGGAAAGAAGGGTGCGGTGGGCTGGAGCAAGAATCTAGGACGTGGTTCAAAAGGGAAAAAGGGGGTAACCCAGTACACACCTCTGTAAGGAACCGATCTCTTTGTTGAAAAGGGAAAGAAACTGGGGGGTCGGGTAGTTTGTGCAGGACTAGATTTGCTGCCCTCACATAGGAAAAAGGTTCAAAGAGAACAAATATGGGACCAACGCATATATGCTGCTTGGCTACATACTCTGCATCACCCATTTATATGTGTGGACGCACATGGTGCTGGCATGTCCCATACAGCTATTTTGCTGTTGTTAATCTAAGAATGCCGCCGGAAAATTAAAGCAATGCCACTGTTAAAAGTAAATTACATTTTTTAGCGAATGTTGTTTTAATAGAATGTCTCTGTTAATATGAATCAATGCAACCGTTTTAGAAATGCTACTATCCTACTTTGCTTTCCATCCGAGATAAGTTAGATGCTTCTTTCTGTCACCGTTTGTTTCATCCTCCTTTATCGACAAGTAATTGTTTCCTTTTTTGCCTCTGTTAAAACATGGGTATCTATTTCAACTTGTTGCTATTGCGACATTTTGCTTCGCTACTCGAAACACTTTTCTTGATTTTAGTGCAACTGCACAAAACAAGATTGGGTTTCCTATTCGTGTTGGCAGATTCGTACATGATCTTGTGTGCGTCATGACAGGTTGGTACTTGCCTTCATCCACATGATCGTGCAGTGTGTTTTGAGATGCTATGCTATTTGTATTGGTAATGTTTTAAATAAATGTTGAATTGAAGCTATTGTATTGCTCTCTTTTCCCATTAAGTAGTGAACAAAAAGGGTACCAACCCAGACATGATGCTTGTTGCTTTGTTACAACAAACTCTGCATCACCCCCTTTATAAGTAGATGGAAGCACATGGTGTTGTTGTGCCCACTCTCCCCTGGAACTGTTTATGCTTTTTGTTAATCTAATGCCGCTGGTAAAATTAAGCAATGCCACTCTCAGAATTAACTACTGAATCTTATTTCAAAACTACAACACTTGTTAGGGATTGGCGGGATTACCATTTTTGTGGCCGCATGTTTCATCCTCCTTTATTAGCCAGTAATTGATTCCTTTTTTGCCTCTACTTAAACGGAGATATCTATTCAACTTGTTGCTATTGCAACATTTTGCTTCGCTACGCGAAACACTTTGCTTGATTTCAGTGCAACTACACAAAATGAGATTGGATTTCCTATTCGTGTTGGTAGATTTGTATTTTATCCTCGTCTTCTCATGAAAGGTCAATACGAGCCTTCATCCACATGATTGTGCAGTGTGCTTTGAGATGTTGTGCTACTTGTATTGGTACTGTTTTAAATAAATGTTAAATTGAAGCTATTGTATTGCTCTCTTTTCCCATTATGTAGTGAACAAAAATGGGACCAACCCAGACATGATGCTTGTTGCTTTGTCACAACAAACTTTGCATCACCCCCTTTATAAGTAGATGGAAGCACATATTGTTGTTGCACCCACTCTCCCCTGGAAATGTTTATGCTTTTCGTTAATCTAATGCTGTTGGTAAAATTAAGCAATTCCACTCTCAGAATTAACTACTGAATCTTATTTCAAAACTGCAACACTTGTTAGGGATTGGCGGCATTACCATTTTTGTGGCCGCATGTTTCATCCTCCTTTATTAGCCAGTAATTGATTCCTTTTTTGCCTCTGTTTAAACATGGATATCTATTCAACTTGTTGCTATTGTGATATTTTGCTTTGCTACGCGAAACACTTATGTTTTAAGAGTGTTTTCTGCAGTTCAACTTGAATGTCACACCAGCGACTTTGCTTAATTTTGGTGGAACTACACAAAAGGAGATTGAGATTTCATATATGTGTTGGGATATGTGTCCAGTCTTCCTCTCGAGCTGTTTCAAATCTTGGTCAAGAAAGGTCAGTACCGACTTTCATCCACATGATGCTGTAGTGTGCTTTGAGATGTTGTGCTACTTGTATTGGTACTGTTTTGGATAAATGTTGAATTGAAGCTATTAAATTGTTGTCTTTTACCATTAAGTGAGCAAAAATTGTTCCAACCCAGACATGATGCTTGTTTCTTTGTTACAACAAAACTCTGCATCACCCCCTTTATAAGTAGATGGAAGCACATGCTGTTATTGCGCCCACTCTCCCCTGGAACTGTTTATGCTTTTTGTTAATCTAATGCCGCTGGTAAAATTAAGCAATGCCACTCTCAGAATTCATTAACTACTGAATCTTAGTTCAAAACTGCAACACTTGTTAGGAATTGTACTATCCTACTTTGTAGTTCTTTCTACATGTTTAACCAAGGTATTGTTAAGATAATGTCTCTATTAAAATGAATCAGTTGCATTGTTTTAGGAATGGTACTTTTCTGCTTTGTCATTCTTTATACATGTTGAAACAAGGCATTGTTAATATAATGTCTCAGTCACTATGGATGAATCACACTGATGGAGAATTGCTACTCTCCTGCTTTGTTTCCCATTAAGATAAGGTAGATCATTAAATGCTTTTCTTCTAGGAGTACAAGTCATCAACCGTTATTTCTCAGTAATTGTTTCTCTTATACCTATTGTTGCTTACAGGGATATCAAAATTAAAGCTCAGTTTTATTCTGACTTCGATTTTAGTTGAACTGCACAAAAGGAGCCAATGTGTCCAAGGCAAACTGCTGCATTACTGGGTCCAGTTGGTCGTTCCACTTTGCAGAAAGAAGCAGTCACTGTTTGCGCTACATTATAGAAGGAATGACCGAGAAGCTTTACAAAGTATTATTAGACGCTGGTGACATGACTAGTCTGCAGAGAGCATTGGCAACTCTACAACACGTTGAGTGCACGAGGCAAAAAGTGCCCAAACAAGTACAAGAAGCCATGACAGGACTCCATGATCATAGGCATTACATATTTTGAACGGGAAAAGCTTGTCAAAGTTTAATCATTGATGTTAGCAAGAAGACGTTAGTTTAATACTCCCTCTATAAACTAATATAAGAGTGTTTAGATCACTAAAGTTGTGATCTAAACGCTCTTACATTAGTTTACATAGGGAGTATATTGGAATTGGAAAACCTTGTCAAAATTTGCTCATTGATGTTAGCCAGAAGACATGCATTTGATATTTTTGAGTGGGACGCCCTTGCTATGAGCAGCATCGATTGTTTTTTCCTATTCCTGTGTTCAATTTAGAAGTAAATAGTTACTCTGCTGAGATATTCTTGTGTTAAGAGTTTTTTTCTGAATATTGTCTATGTAATTCCAAGCCTTGTGTTTGATTGCAAAGTTGAGCTTTGAATGTTGTGGCATGCGGCATCATGAGCTATTCACCGTGCCTCCTGAGAATAATGCTTCACATTGTTTTGCATGTCGATCTAATGTCAGTGATTTTCTTGTTAAGAAGATCATCCTCTTCTGTTGTTTCCGTGCTTAAGAAGTTCATCGTCTTATGTTTCATTCATAGCCTATACGACAAGTCGGGTAGGTTAGACGTGAAACCATATGATCTTCCAACCAACTCATCATATTAGTCCATGATTGGATCGTCGTTTTCCAACCAAAACCGCTTGTAAAACTGACGCTTGTAAATAAAAGCCAATGGTCTCGGGCGAAGCGCTTGGTTGGTCGATTTCGACTAGTAAAATATACACTGGTCTCTCAAATTACACGCATAACCCACCGGTTTTACTTACAGACCTCGGGCCCTCGGTTTCATTATGCCTGTATTTTACGCGTTGTTTCCGATGACGAGTAAATTACACTTGTATGTTAATACAGGTGTGAAATAAACTAGACCTCCCAAGCGCGGCCTTACCGTTTCATGTCGTCTCAGTTTCTCGAAGGTGCTCATAGGTGTCTGATGATCCTGGCTTCCTGAATGAGCAGCGGGCGCTGTATCAGACCATCCATAGGGCCCGCGAGGCCCTCTCCGTCGTCCTTCGAGTTGTTGCGCTCGCTGTGGCATCGAGCATTGTTAACATCGTCAACGAACATGAGGATTCAGGAGATGACTTTATTTTTACTGGATGACACTAGGGACCCACTAGGGCCATAGCCATACGTACGCAAGTGCCTCCTTATTATGTACAACTATATTTTTTGCTTCCTCCTGGTTTCCTGACATCACGGTCCCACACCATTGTCAACCTATGTAGTCAATATAAACGAGAGAATTGCACAAGGTGCGGCCGACAGCTGGGACCAAGCAGCTCGAGCAGTATTTGTGTTTTTGACGCGTGAGCACTCCAGAGTTTTTCTTGGCGATGATTTCGTTCTTGTTCAGAGGAGAGCAGGGTATTAACTGGGCGGGCTGTGGCCCGTCTAGCCCAGGCCAGATATCCAGCCCAGATATTAATTTTTTCAAGATGACAATGGCTAGCCCAGCTATACCTTTTTTGAGCATTACCCAGGCAAGGTCAACTTGTTATTCTCCGCCCCGCTGGGCTGCAAATCTTTCCTAGGAGGGATGCATTAGGCTTAACAGGAAAATGGGCTTTAAAAATAATAGATGGGATGTGATTATAAAAACTGGGCGGTAACTATAAAAAATGCACAAAACACGAAATTAGTTTATAAAATATTATTTATGGATTTTGAAAATCTTAAATTTTCATTGTTGCACGCACAATGTTTCGTTGGATTTTTACATAATACAAATTTATATTTAATCTGACTAGAAATTTCGGGATAAAAATATTTCAGATCAAAATGTGGGAGATTTTATTGAATTCTGTCTTCAACAGTTGGTTGAAATTATTAATCATTGTCCTAGCTAGAAAATGGGTTGTACTTTTAACAAACTGTAAATGGGATGTAGTAAATTCCATTAAAATTTAAAAATGGGTTGTACATTCTTACAAATCGCAAATGGGCTATAAGTTCTCTGCCACACACTTGTGGGCCTACTAAGATGACATGTCCCCTAAAAAAATAAGTTGACTCGTACGCAAGGCTTTGTCAACTTATTATAGTCAACACACGGTTCTAGAAGCAGTGGCCGTTGGATGTCTATCCAACGGATGTTGTGCTTCTTCTTCAATCTCAGATGTTCTTAGCTTCGGCCGCCCAAAAAATGATTCCTCCCCCTGACATCTCGGGCGCACCGTTTTGGAGGCTGACCTGAGGGCCTACTAAGTTGGCGCGTACCAAGGGCTTTGTCAACTTAGTCAATATAAACGATTCTAGCTGCAGTGACCGTACGATGTCCATCCAACGACCGTAGTGCTTCTTCAACCTCTGGTCTTCTTGCTCCAGCCGCCCAAAGAAGCGCCAGTCGTGCCGCCTGCTCCTGCCTCCCGTGGCCAGCTGTGCTACCGCGGAGGCCTCACCGCCCCCATACTACTCCCACCGCTGGCCAGGCCATCCCTCCACTCACCCACACCCCCTGTTATTCTGCGGCGACGGTAGCCTCACACCGCAGCCGAACTAGTGAACCCCGTACTCCTCTCCGCGTGGGCATCCACTGTCGCGTCTTCCCCGGCTCCGTGTCGTCCCCTTCCTAGGCCTCGCCATCGTCCATCATCGTGGTGCTCTCTGCACGGTGTGGTCAATGTGGTCTATGACCGACTTCCATCGGATGAGTACTATACGTGTAGAGGCTAACAGTTGGATCCACGGCAGCCGCAAGGAAGTGCCTCCTTATTACAAGCAAAATAATTATTCCTCCACCTGACAGCAGGGACCCACCGGACGGGCCACCGTATTTTGCGAAAAAAACATTTCCCCCCTGACTGCTGGGACCCACCAGCTACACCTTCGCACGCAAGGAAGTGCGTCCGGGCAAAAAACGATTCGCCCCCCTGACTGCTGGGACCCACTAGACGGGCCACCGTATTTCACGAAAAAACGTTCCCCCTGACTGCTGGGACCCACTGGACAATCCACCATATTTTGCAAAAAAATGTTCCCCCCGCTGTCAGCTGGGACCCACCGGAAGTGCCTCCTTATTATGCACAAAAAAAATGAATACTCCCCCTGCTAGCTGGGACCCACCATGTTGGGAGGATAACTTGTGGGCCTACTAAGTTGACTGGGACTGAGGCCTTTTTCAACTTTAGTCAATATGAACGATTCTAGCTCCAGTGACCGTACGATGTCCATCCAACGGCCGTAGTGCTTATTCAACCTCTGGCCTTCTTGCTCCAGCCGCCCAAAGCAGCGCCAGTCGTGCCGCATGCTCCTGCCTCCCGTGGCCGGTTGTGATGCCGTGGAGGCCTCAGCGCCTCCTACTACTCCCACCGCTGGCCAAGCCATCCCTCTACTCACCCATACCCCCTATTATTCTGCGGTGATGGCAGCCTCACACTGCAGTCGAACCAGTGAACCCTCGTACTCCTCTCCGCATGGGAATCCACTGTCGCGTCTTCCCCGGCTCCGTGTTTTCCCCTTCCTAGGCCTCGTCGTCGTCCATCGCCTTGGTGCTCTCGGCGCGGGGTGGTCAATGTGGTCAATGATTGACTTCCATCGGAAGAGTATTGTACGTGGAGAGGCTGACAGTTGGGTCCACGGCAGCCGCAAGGAAGTGCCTCCTTATTACGCACAAAATAATTATTCCTCCACCTGACAGCGGGGACCCACCGGACGGGCCACCGTATTTCACGAAAAAAATGTTTCCCCCCGACTGCTGTGACCCACCAGCTACATCTTCACACGCAAGGAAGTGCCTGACAGTCGGGACCCACCTGGTAGAAGCATACATAGCATTGTCATTCTGGTCGCGAACGTGTACATACATACTAGTGGATGTATAGGCACGCACGTGTCGTAGTAGAGGCGCGCACGTAGCATGTACACGTACGTACAACGGCCCGGGTGCAAGAAAGTAAATACGGCCACGTACGTACATACGGGCGGGGTATCGAACGCCTACTCGTGCATCCGTACGGCCAGGGCTCATGTACATGGCTGGGCCGGAACGGAGAAACAGTGTCGTCGTCGTGTTCATGGGGAGCCAACCGGCTGGGTCAGAACAAAATGCGTCGTCGTGTTTATCGGGAGGGCTTGGACGGAACAGGCAATGGAAATGAGGCCTGGCATATCGTAGAATGGAGGAAACGGCCTTGTGTTCGACCAGCCACGTTCGAAACGGGATCCTGTTCATCGGGAGGGGTCTGGCGTACCGCAAAATGGAGGAAACGGACTTGTGTTGGACCTCCTACGGTCGAAACAGGGTCCTGTTGATCGAGAGGGGTGTGGCATACCGCAAAACGGACGAAACAGACTTGTGTTGGAGCGCTATGGTGGAAACAGGAGTCTTGTTCATCGGGAGGGGTGTGGCGTACCGCAAAATGGGACTCCATGGGATACTGTTCATCTCCACCATCGACCTCCTCCAGCCTCCCCGGGCTACTGTTCATCCACCGTCGACCTCCTCCAGCCTCCACCTGCTCCTGTTCATCCACGGGCTCCTGTTCATCCAGCCTCCACCATGCGCTACTCCACCGGCTATTGTTCAACCACACCTCTCCACGGGCTCCTGTTTAACCACCCCTCTACGGGCTACTGTTTATCCACCCATCCACCATCTACTATTCATCCAACCCTCCATGGGGTCGTCATGTTCCTCCAGCCCTCCATGGGGTCCTGTTCATCCAGCCCCAACCGGCTCGATCGATCGGGGTCCTGTTCATCCAGAGGCAAGGCCACTGGGTCCTGTTCATCCACCCCCACTGCTCACTGTTCATCCAAACCCCCCTCCCCCGCAACACTCACTATTCATCCAGAGGCAGCATCGATCGGCTTCATTTAGCAGCAGTAGCGAAGGAATCGCTCGATCGGGTTCAGTAACGCGTAGCCTGCAGTGCAATCGCTCGGGTTCAGTTAGAGCCCAATGCCTCGCTCGGGTTCAGTTAGAGCCAACACCTCGCACACACGCGCGTACGTGTACGAGAGAAATGCGCATCGCTCGGCCCCCGACCACCCACCGTAATCGGGAACTCACCGAAATTTTTCTCGCCCTTGCTTCTACCACGGTTTTTTCCGTCATGGACGGCCCAAAGAATGTCATGCAGCTGCGTCTCCGGCCCGCCCAGGACCAAAAGCCCATTTTCTGTCATGATTTTTTGTCATAGAAGTAGGATCCCACCACATCTATGATGATACCGGGTTTTGTCACAATTATCGTCATAGAAGTGTCATAAGTATGACATGAAAGAAATTCGTTCGGCCCAAAATGTCACGGATGTGTCTTTTTTTTGTAGTGCACTATCCTTACTTCTGGAGCCTATTTTTTTGTGTACTTGTGCCATATTATATTAATGCACGCACCATATTATAGCACGCGTGGATCTTTCATTAGAATCCAGTGATAGCACACAAGGGTTTACAGGGAGCCCCTATATTAGAATATCCTCTGCATTACAAAGATAATCTCACTACTATTTATGGTTTTCATGCTTCTCAGATATTGTACGTAATCACAATGGATATCAGAATGCGCACATCAGAAGAATATTGTGGAACAGTGCAACAACTAATAAAATTGGCACCAAGACATTGAATGCCATTCTGGATGCAATGAAACTCATAGGCTCCCCACCTGTAGATTCTTGTTCAGAATATGATCCTAATGACTATTCTGACCTCGACGAGTCGAAGGCAGATGGCCTGTCATGTGCACCCATCAAGGTGCCTGATCTAATTTGGCAAGGTTTTATTGATTGCACGTATCTTGCATAAGGTGTCTTGCATTTCTTCTACTTTGTTGCACCGCCATCTGCTTAGTTTACTCATCATATATCTCAAGATGACATGCCCATCCATTATCAATACATATTCCATCTGTCATCATACAATGTTTTTCCACTCAAATGTTGTTCTTGTGCATCAGACATCAAAAAGGAAGAGGGTGATTGCCGAACCTGAAGGAGCACTAGCAAAGTCCTTGAAAATCATGGTGGTCTCGGAGAAATCAGACAACACCCCACTTATATTGGCTCTACAACCAGTGACACAAAACGTAGGACTGACTCTAGCAGACTATACCCATACTTCACTCGCCACACCACTAGCCCCACCACACAGGACCTGCACTCTAGCAAAAGGTATGCTGATTTCAGTTGCCATAGCACCAGCCGTACCACAGAAATATCCCACTCCAGCAATAAGTACATCAAGTTCACCGGTCTAAGACCTAACCCAACTACAGAGACAGCCAATTCCTGCAGATTCGAAACCACAATCCTTTCAATGTTGTTAGGGACTACGTGCATATATTCCCATCATGGGAAGATTATAGTGAAGACAAACACCATTTTCACACTTCCTGTCCCACTTACGTGTAAGTGCTATTATTCATAGTGACTATTTTCCTGGTTTCTGCGGATTGAACACATCAATGATTTACATTACATTGTTGTAAGTAGGCAAGGGTGATACGTCTCTGTCGTATCTATAATTTTCGATTGTTCCAAGCCAATATTATTCAACTTTCATATAATTTTGGCAACTTTTTATACTATTTTTGGGACTAACATATTGATCCAGTGCCCAGTGACAGTTCATGTTTGTTGCATGTTTTATGTTTCATAGAAACCCAATATCAAACGGAATTCAAACTAGATAACAACAGACAGAGAATTATTTTGGAATATTTGGGATTTTCCGGAGGAAGAATCAACGCGAAACGATGCCCGAGGTGGCCAGGAGATAGGGGGCGCACCCTCCCCCCTAGGCGCGCCTGGCACTCTCCTGGGCCACCCGTAAGGCGCTTGATGCAATTCTTTTGCCACAAGAAAGCTAATTTTATGAGAAAAATCTGGGCAAAAGATTCACCCCAATCGGAGTTACAGATCTCCGGATATAAAAGAAATGGTGAAGGGGCAGAATCTGGGAACGCAGAAATAGAGAGATAGATCCAATCTCGGAGGGGCTCTCGCCCCTCCTATGCCATGGGAGCCAAGGACCAGAGGGTAAACCCTTCTCCCATCTAGGGAGGAGGTCAAGGAAGAAGAAGAAGGGGGGCTCTCTCCCCCTTGCTTCGGGTGGCGCCGGAGCGCTACCGGGGGCCATCATCATCACCGCGATTTTCACCAACACCTCTGCCATCTTCACCAACATCTCCATCACCTTCCCCCATCTATATCCAGCGGTCCACTCTCCCGCAACCCGCTGTACCCTCTACTTGAACATGGTGCTTTATGCTTCATCTTATTATCCAATGATGTGTTGCCATCCTATGATGTCTGAGTAGATTTTCGTTGTCCTATCGGTGATTGATGACTTGCTATGATTGGTTTGAGTTGCATGTTTTATTATTGGTTCTATCCTATGGTTCCCTCCGTGTCGTGCAAGCGTGAGGGAATCTTGCTGTAGGGTGTTGCAATGCGTTCATGATTCGCTTATAGTGGGTTGCGTGAGTGACTGAAACACAAACCCGAGTAAGTAGGTTGTTGCGTATGAGATAAAGAGGACTTGATGCTTTAATGCTATGGTTGGGTTTTACCTTAATGATCTTTAGTAGTTGCGGATGCTTGCTAGAGTTCCAATCATAAGTGCATAATATCCAAGTAGAGAAAGTATGTTAGCTTATGCCTCTCCCTCAAATAGAATTGCAATAGTGATTACCGGTCTAGTAACATAGTCAATTGCTTAGGGACAATTTCACAACTCCTACCACCAGTTTTCCACACTCGCTATATTTACTTTATTGCTTCTTTATCTAAACAGCCCCTACTTTTTATCTACATGCTCTTTATTATCTTGCAAACCTATCCTATCACACCTACAAAGTACTTCTAGTTTCATACTTGTTCTAGGTAAAGCGAACGTCAAGCGTGCGTAGAGTTGTATCAGTGGCCGATAGGACTTGAGAGAGTATTTATTCTACCTTTAGCTCCTCGTTGGGTTTGACACTCTTACTTATCAAAAACTGTTGCGATCCCCTACACTTGTGGGTTATCAAGACCTTTTTCTGGCGCCGTTGCCAGGGAGTCATCGCGTAGGGTGAATATTCTCGTGTGTGCTTGTTTGCTTTATCACTAAGTAATTTTTATTTGCTGTTGTTAGTTTTTTTCTATCTTTAGTTATGGGTAGGAAACGCAAAATACCAAAAAACTTAGTTGTACCTACTGCACCAATGGTTGAAGAACCACTCAAAATCTATCGCACTCCTGAAGCTTTTTACTTGGATCATCTTCGATCCCCATGTGCTCGTGCTGAAATCCCCACTCGCTTAGTTGAGGGCAAATCTTTAGATGAGCATGCCTATTATGTGCGACACCGTATATCTGAAAAAGGGAAACTTTTACTGGATCAAATTCATCGTTTGCAATGCTATGATTGGAATTTGTGTGAAATATATGATATTACTTGTTGTTCTGAAAACCCTAAGAAACACCTCCCCTACCAATGTGAGTTTAATAATGGAATTGTATCTTCGTATGCTAAGGGTGTTTATAATTACTATGATGTTCAACAAATTGAAGAATTTGTTGCTTTTAAGGGTGCTTATGAAATTGCTTCTTTGATTGAAAAGTATGATGCTACTCTCTACAAATCTGAAAATTTTGCCATACTTGAATACTGTTATGATAATTATGCTTTTAATGCCTATGTTAAACTATATATTGAGAAATTCTCCGCTGTTCAAGAAGAGACTAATATTTTGCAGGAAGCTATGGAAGAAGAAATTGATGAAACTGTGAGCTCATTGGATGAAAAAGACGATGAGGAGAGCGAAGAACAAAAGGAGGAAGAGCGGATTGATCACCCATGCCCACCTTCTAATGAGAGTAACTCTTCAACTCATACATTGTTTAATTCCCCTTTGTGCTTACCGAAGGATGATTGCTATGATGATTGTTATGATCCCGTTGATTCTATTGAAATATCCTATTTTGATGATGCTTGCTATGCTTGTGGCCAAGATGCCAATATGAATGATGCTTATGGAGATGAACTTGCTATAGTTCCTTATGTTAAACATGAAATTGTTGCTATTGCACCCACGCATGATAGTCCTATTATCTTTTTGAATTCTCCAAACTACACTATATCGGAGAAGTTTGTGCTTACTAAGGATTATATTGATAGGTTGCCTTTCACCGTTGCACATGATAATTTTGATAGATATAATATGCATGTGCTTGCTGCTCCTACTTGCAATTATTATGAGAGAGGAACTATATCTCCACCTCTCTATGTCTCCAACATGATAGAATTGCAAGAAACTTCTTATACTATGCATTGGCCTTTACTTGGTGTGCATGAACTGTTCTTTTATGACATGCCGATGCATAGGAAGAGAGTTAGACTTCGTTGTTGCTTGATATATGTTACTTTGTGCTAACTACTAAATTACAAATCATTGTTAATTAAAATTGGCTTTGATATACCTTGGGATCCGGGTGGATCCATTACTTGAGCACTATATGCCTAGCTTAATGGCTTTAAAGAAAGCGCTGCCAGGGAGACAACCCGGAAGTTTTAGAGAGTCATTTATTTCTGTTGAGTGCTTTTTTATAGTTTTAAAACAAAAAAATAAAGAGGGGAACACAAAAAATTTCAAAAAGGAAAGTGAAAGTGAGAAAGACAAGCATTGTTGAAGTGGGAGCTAGCCTTGGACTTTGTTCATGCTCACGAAAACTTTGTGGATCTTGATTACAGAAACTTTTCAACAAAAATAATTATCCCCTTGTAAAATTCCTTTGTATTATAAAAATAATGTGCCAAGGTTTGCCTTTAGGATGTTTACAATGCTTGTTGGTTTGTGCGATGCAGGACAGAAACTTTGGCTGTAGTGCGCGATTTTAAATTTTTAACTGGAACGTAAAATGGTTCTGATTCCTTTTGCACTGTCTTTATATACAAATTTTTTATTTTTCCTAATTTTTTAGAATTTTTGGGGTACCAGAAGTATGGTGAATGTTCAGATTGCTACAGACTGTTCTGTTTTTGACAGATTCTGTTTTTGATGCATAGTTTGCTTGTTTTGATGAAACTATCAATTTCTATCAGTGGATTAAGCCATGGAAAAGTTATATTACAGTAGACACAATGCAAAAACAAAATAGTAATTGATTTGCTACAGTACTTAGTGTAGTGATTTGCTTTTTTATACTAACGGATCTTACCGAGTTTTCTGTTGAAGTTTTGTGTGGATGAAGTGTCTAATCGAGAAGGTCTCGATATGAGGAAAAGGAAGAGAGGCAAGATCTCAAGCTTGGGGATTCCCAAGGCACCCCAAGTAAATATTCAAGGAGACTCAAGTGTCTAAGCTTGGGGATGCCCCGGAAGGCACCCCCTCTTTCTTCAACAAGTATCAGTATGTTTTTGTATTCGTTTCGTTCATGCGATATGTGCAAGTCTTGGAGCGTCTTTTGCATTTAGTTTTCACTTTTCTTTTATGCACCATGCTGGTATGAGACAGTCCTGGGTTTATTTATATAATGCTCATTGCACTTCACTTAAATCTTTTAAGTATGGCTTTATAGAATGCTTCATGTGCTTCACTTATATCATTTGAAGTCTGGATTGTCTGTTTCTCTTCACATAGAAAACCGGCATTTGTAGAATGCTCTTTTGCTTCACTTATATTTGTTAGAGCGTGGGCATGTCTTTTGTAGAAAGAATTAAACTCTCTTGCTTCACTTATATCAATTTAGAGAGATGACAGGAATTTGTCATTCACATGGCTAGTCATAAAATCCTACATAAACTTGTAGATCGCTGAATATGATATGTTTGATTCCTTGAAAGAGTTTTGAGATATAAAGATGGTGATATTAGAGTCATGCTAGTGGGTGGTTGTGGATTGTAGAGACACTTGTGTTGAGGTTTGCAAGTCCCGTAGCATGCACGTATGGTAACCGTTGTGTGACAAATTTGAAGCATGGGGTGTTTCTTTGATTGTCATCCTTATGAGTGGCGGTCGGGGACGAGCGATGGTCTTTTCCTACCAATCTATCCCCCTAGGGGCATGCGTAGTAGTACTTTTCTTCGAGGGCTAATAAAATTTTTCAATAAGTATATGAGTTCTTTATGACTAATGTGAGTCCATGGTTTATATGCACTTTTACCTTTCCATCATTGCTAGCATGTTCGGTACCGTGCATTGCCCTTTCTCACCTCGAGAGTTGGTGCAAACTTTGCCAGTGCATCCAAACCCCGTGATACGATACGCTCTATCACACATAAGCCTCATTATATCTTCCTCAAAACAGCCACCATACCTACCTATTATGGCATTTCCATAGCCATTCCGAGATATATTGCCATGCAACTTCCATCATCATCATATATATGACTTCAGCATTCATTTTCATATTGCCTTGCATGATCGTACGATAGCTAGCATGATGTTTTCATGGCTTGTCCGTTTTTTATGTCATTGCTACGCTAGATCATTGCACATCCCGGTACACCGCCGGAGGCATTCATATAGAGTCATATCTTTGTTCTAGTATCGAGTTGTAATATTGAGTTGTAAGTAAATAAAAGTGTGATGATCATCATTATAGAGCATTGCCCCATGAAAAAAAAGAAAAATGAAAAAAAAGAAAAAGAAGGGGAAAGGCCAAAGAAGCCTAAATAAAAAGGGGGCCAAAGAAGCCCACCCAAAAAGAAAAGAAAAAGAAAAAAAGAAAAAGAAAAGGGGCAATGTTACTATCCTTTTACCACACTTGTGCTTCAGAGTAGCACCATGTTCTTCATATAGAGAGTCTCCTATGTTGTCATTTTCATATACTAGTGGGAATTTTCATTATAGAACTTGGCTTGTATATTCCAACGATGGGCTTCCTCAAATGCCCTAGGTCTTCAAGAGCAAGCAAGTTGGATGCACAACCACTTCGTTTTCAGTTTGAACTTTCATACACTTATAGCTCTAGTGCATCTGTTGCATGGCAATCCCTACTCCTCACATTGACATCAATTGGTGGGCATCTCCATAGCCCATTGATTAGCCGCGTCGATGTGAGACTTTCTCCCTTTTTGTCTTCTCCACATAACCTCCATCATTATATTCTATTCCACCTATAGTGCTATATCCATGGCTTGCGCTCATGTATTGCGTGAGGGTTGAAAAAGCTGAAGCGTGTTAAAAATTATGAACCAATTGCTCGGCTTGTCATCGGGGTTGTGCATGATGGGAGCATTTTGTGTGACGAAAATGAAGCATGGCCAAACTATATGATTTTGTAGGGATAAGCTTGCTTTTGCCTTGTTGTTTTTAAAAGACATGAGTGCTTTATTGGTACGCTCGAAGTATTATTGTTTTTATGTCAAATGATAGACTATTGCTTTGAATCACTCGTGTCTTAATATTCATGCCATGATTAGACATATGATCAAGATTATGCTAGGTAGCATTCCACATCAAAAATTATCTTTTTTATCATTTACCTACTCAAGGACGAGCCGGAATTAAGCTTGGGGATGCTGATACGTCTCCGTCGTATCTATAATTTTTGATTGTTCCATGCCAATATTATTCAACTTTCATATACTTTTGGCAACTTTTTATACTATTTTTGGGACTAACATATTGATCCAGTGCCCAGTGCCAGTTCCTGTTTGTTGCATGTTTTATGTTTCACAGTAACCCAATATCAAACGGAATCCAAACGGGATAAAAACAGACGGAGAATTATTTTGGAATATTTGGGATTTTCCGATGGAAGAATCAACGCGAAACGGTGCCCGAGGTGGCCAGGAGATAGGGGGCGCGCCCTCCCCCCTGGGCGCGCCTGGCACTCTCCTGGGCCACCCGTAAGGCAGTTGACGCTCTTCTTTTGCCGCAAGAAAGCTAATTTTACGAGAAAAATCTGGGCGAAAGATTCAGCCCAGTCGGAGTTACGGATCTCCGGATATAAAAGAAACGGTGAAGGGGCAGAATCTGGGAACGCAGAAACAGAGAGATAGATCCAATCTCAGAGGGGCTCTCGCCCCTCCTACGCCATGGGAGCCAAGGACCAGAGGGGAAACCCTTCTCCCATCTAGGCAGGAGGTCAAGGAAGAAGCATAAGAAGGGGGGCTCTCTCCCCCTTGCTTCCGGTGGCGCCGGAGCGCTACCGGGGGCCATCATCATCACCGTGATCTTCACCAACACCTCTGCCATCTTCACCAACATCTCCATCACCTTCCCCCATCTATATCCAGTGGTCCACTCTCCCGCAACCCGTTGTACCCTCTACTTGAACATGGTGCTTTATGCTTCATATTATTATCCAATGATGTGTTGCCATCCTATGATGTCTGAGTAGATTTTTGTTGTCCTATCGGTGATTGATGAATTGCTATGATTGGTTTGAGTTGCATGTTTTATTATTGGTGTTGTCCTATGGTGCCCTCTGTGTCGCGCAAGCGTGAGGGATTCCCGCTGTAGGGTGTTGCAATGCGTTCATGATTCGCTTATAGTGGGTTGCGTGAGTGACTGAAACACAAACCCGAGTAAGTAGGTTGTAGCGTATGGGATAAAGAGGACTTGATGCTTTAATGCTATGGTTGGGTTTTACCTTAATGATCTTTAGTAGTTGTGGATGCTTGCTAGAGTTCCATTCATAAGTGCATATGATCCAAGTAGAGAAAGTATGTTAGCTTATGCATCTCCCTCAAATAGAATTGCAATAGTGATTATCGGTCTAGTAACATAGTCAATTGCTTAGGGACAATTTCAGAACTCCTACCACCACTTTTCCACACTCGCTATATTTACTTTATTGCTTCTTTATCTAAACAGCCCCTACTTTTTATTTACGTGCTCTTTATTATCTTGCAAACCTATCCTATCACACCTACAAAGTACTTCTAGTTTCATACTTGTTCTAGGTAAAGCGAACGTCAAGCGTGCGTAGAGTCGTATCAGTGGCCGATAGGACTTGAGAGAGTATTTATTCTACCTTTAGCTCCTCGTTGAGTTCGACACTCTTACTTATCGAAAACTGTTGCGATCCCCTACACTTGTGGGTTATCAAAGGGTCAATCTGGATAGTCATGACAAGAAAAGCTTTCTTGTTCTTTTCAAGGAAGCATTGCAGCAGTATTGGTGTTACCTGAGAAAATCACACTTTGATGGCAAGTCGATAAATGAATTTCTGGTGAAGTCTCTTATGCTAAACTTAGAAGACATTGAATGGAAAAACCTTGTTATGCACTGGTCTCGTTCCGAGGATGAGGTACTGTCTAAGATATCACATGAAAATTTGAACTTTTACTTTTCCGCATGTGGCTTACAGATCTCTTTTGCAGGAAATCTGCTCGAATAAGAATTCCTGTTTGAAAAGGACGACAGGATATCACAAATACGTTGCCCGCTGCTTTGCTCTTGTTAGTACATGTTGTCATGTATCATTGTAATTGCATTCATACCTGGTTCATTATGTGATAGCAGTATGCATGATAGCTTGCTTATTAATTGTTCGCTCCAAATTCTTTGATCTATATTAATGGTTACATTAGTGTAGAATATATCCAATGCCAAGGAAAAAGTTTAGCTCTGCATTGTTCTTGTAAGTACATGTTGTCCTTTATCGGTGTACTTATATTCACAGCTAGTTGTTCATGTACCATCAATCTGTAGCTTATTTTCCTTTGCCCTCCATTTTCTACACATTAGATCTATATTTACTCTTACCATAAGGTTGGATAACACCGATGGTACTAAAGAAGTTTAGCTCTGGATTGCTCTTGGCTGTACCTTTTGCCTTTATCGATGTACTTACATTTATAGCTACTTGGTTATGTAGCATCACTCTTCATCTTATATTAAATATTCTCCATTTTTTTCTTATATTATCACATCTATATTTACTCTTGACAAAATGTAGAATAAAGGCAATGCTTATGAAGAAGATTCTGTGGTAAACTTCTTGAATTGCCCCCCCCCCATCAGCATGGACAAGGGCTTTATAGAGCCGGTCTTTACCACTAATGTAAGTTTGTCCTTCTCAAGCCTTCAAACTTTGTTGTGTATAATTGGTTAGGCATGACTGTAATAGTTGTTTATTTTTGGTGTTTGCATGAAATTGCATGTTTAAAGTTTATTATGTAGTTCATAAACAAAAGTTTGTCCTTCTCAATTTAAGTTTTCAGTTGTACAACCAAGTTCCTTCTTTATACCATGTAAATTAAACTATACAGAGACGGTGATCTTCTTTTACACTGCATTATGCTTCTGCTCTTGATCCGTAATCCAGTGGTGTGGTGAACCTACGCACTACAACACAATGTCATATTCTGCATTGTCTTAACTATGAACAATGTCATATCATTCTAGTATTATTTAAACTGTCTCTTTATTTGCCAATCTGAAATGGGATAAATTGACAGCACACTAACCATTGATACTTATGAGTTCTTGATCTGTAATCCAGTGGTTCGTGAAGCTACCAACTCCTTCACAATGTCATTTCCGGCCATGTCTTAACCTGAACAATACCATATTGTGTTAATGCTAATTTAAATTGTGTCACTTTATTCGCCAATAAGAAATGTGATGAATTGTCAGGATTGATACTTATATGTGCAAAACTTGTCATCTGTTTGCTTGTTTCTCTTTCAGAGTGAGGAGGATATAAGCGTCAAACAAGTGCAGTCTCATCAGCTTGCTCGGCTACTTGCGCTGTAGCTCCCGACCAGGGCTAACCTTTCTTGAAATCTATTGAAGTGATGTTGGTTTTGTATATTATTTTGTCGGCGTGTTTATTTGCACTGGTGGCGATCTTTGATGCCCAATGTATGTAATCTGCGGTGTGCTTGTGCTTTATTATCATAGTGGCAAACTTTGATGTCCAGTAGATGTAATATGTCATAATTTCTTTATTGTATAGTCTAGGTTTTTCTTATTCACAATGCTGCAGTTATTTTACTATATATATATCATGTCTTCGCTCCATGAAAAGTAAACCAGCCAAATCGTAAAATCATGGTACATAGTCGGGTCGTCATGCAAATCACTATGTATGAGACGCATCGTGGGCCCAGTCATCTTGGTCCATTAACAGGCCTAAATGTAAACTAGCCCACTAGTAGTTTTGGGCCTTTAATAGGCAGAGTAAACTGCTGGCCCTATTTTCGCCAGAAAATTCAATGGGCTTTTAGTAGGCCGAAAAGTAGGTTGAGCCTGAAACGTGTCGAACAGCTCACGGGCCGACAGCAAGCCGAAATAGACCCCGGCCCATGATTGTGCCAATCACATCACCGGCATTAACAGGCAAAAAATTTCTCGGTCCTTGTTTGGCCAATCAGATGATCGGCTGTGAGCAGGCCGATTGCAAAGCGGGCCATAGTTAGGCCCAACTATATGACGAGCTTTTAACAGGCCGAAATAAAAATAAGGCCGAAATGTTAAACATCCCTTTAACATGCTGAAACTAATATCAGGTTGTATTACCAAATGGGCCTTTAGCAAATAGAAATCCTAACCAGGCCTCAAGTGGGCCCAAAAGCACAGCGTCTAGTTGACGGGCCGAATATAATATGGGTCATAATTTAGCCCAAAGGCTCTTAAAGGACCGGATCTGATATGGGCCGTAATATGGCCCAGAACATGGTAGGCTATTAACGGGCCGGATCTCATATGGGCCCTTATTAGGCCCAGAACATGGTAGGCTGTTAATGGACCGGATCAAATATGGGTCAGCATTTGGCCCAAAACATGGCATCCTATTAACGGGTCGGCCCAGTAGTGTCTTCAAAATCTTGTGGGCCTTTAGCTGGGCCGGCCCATTATGGTCTACAAAATCTTGTGGGCCTTTAGCTAGGCCGCCCAATATGGTTTGCAAAATCTTGTGGGCCTTTAGTTGGGTCGGCCCATATAATCCTTGTGGGCCACTTTTGGGCCAGTCCACGTATCAACATATCATAGGCGCATCTCGCCCATTGGATGAGTGACATTTGTGCCAACGCGGAGCTGACACGTGGTTCCATCGGCCAATGAGAATGTTACACATGGAAAATCGCCATTGGTCGTGGCTGTTAGCAGGTTATCGGATCCAAAACCGGACCCAATAGCTTAACGGCGACCTATTATGGTGGATGCCACGTGTCGGTTACCCTTGACGAAAGCACTTCCATGACGCGGCATTTATTGTCATGGAAGTGGACACTTCCTGATGATAATTTTGGTATTGTCATGGAACACTTCTATGACATCACAGGTATGACTATCTTGATTCTTTCATAAAATCATCATGGATGTACATGCATGACAGAAAACGTGAGCTACTGTGACAAACATGTATCATCACGTAAGTGTATTTTTCTTGTAGTGCATGTTCGCGTCAGTATTTACCCCAAATAGGTGAAGGAAATATGCCCAAGAGGCAATAATGAAGTTTTTATTTTATATTTCCTTATATCATGATAAATGTTTATTATTCATGCTAGAATTGTATTAACCGGAAACTTGATACATGTGTGAATACATAGACAAAACACCGTGTCCCTAGTATGCCTCTACTTGAATAGCTCATTGATCAAAGATGGTTAAGTTTCCTAGCCATGGACATGTGTTGTCATTTGATGAATGGGATCACATCATTAGGAGAATGATGTGATGGACAAGACCCATCCGTTAGCTTAGCATAATGATCGTTTAGTTTTATTGATAATGCTTTCTTCATGTCATATATATTCCTCTGACTATGATATTATGCAACTCCCGGACACCGGAGGAATGCCTTGTGTTCTATCAAACGTCACAACGTAACTGGGTGATTATAAAGATGCTCTACAGGTATCTCCGAAGGTGTTTGTTGGGTTGGCATAGATTGAGATTAGGATTTGTCAGAGGTATCTCTGGGCCCTCTCGGTAATGCACATCATATGAAGCCTTGCAAGCAATGTGACTAATGAGTTAGTTATAGGATGATGCACTATGGAACGAGTAAAGAGACTTGCTGGTAATGAGATTGAACTAGGTATGAAGATACCGACGATCGAATATCGGGCAAGTAACATACCGATGACAAATGGAATACCATATGTTGACATTGCGGTTCGACCAATAAAGATCTTCGTAGAATATGTGGGAACCAATATGAGCATCCAGGTTTCGCTATTGGTTATTGATTGTAGAGGTGTCTCGGTCATGTCTACATAGTTCTCGAACCCGTAGGGTCCGCACGCTTAACGTTCGATGACGATTTGTATTATGAGTTATGTGTTTTGGTGACCAAAGTTTTGTTCGGAGTCCCGGATGAGATCACAGACATGAAGAGGAGTCTCGAAATGATCGAGAGGTAAAGATTCATATATTGGAAGGTAGCATTCGGGCATCGGAATGGTTTCGAGTGGTTCGGGTATTTTACCGGAGTATCGAGGGGTTACCGGAACCCCCGGGGAAGTATTGGGCCTACATGGGCCTTAGTGGAGAGAGAGGAGGGCCGCAAGGGGTCCCCCCCATGGCAGTCAGAATTGGACTAGGGGAGGGGGCGGCGCCCCCCTTTCTCTCTCCCTCTCCCTCTCCTTCCTTTTCCCTCCGGTGGAAGAAAGGAAAGGGGGGCGAATCCTACTAGGAGTGGAGTCCTAGTAGGACTCCCCCCATGGAGCGCCCCTCGTGGCCGCCGGCCTCCTCCTCTCCTTCTATATATATGGGGAGGGGCACCCCAAAGACACATCAATTGGTCTCTTAGCCATGTGCGGTGCCCCCCTCCATAGTTTACACCTCCGGTCATAGCGTCATAGTGCTTAGGCAAAGCCCTGCGCAGATCACATCACCATCACCGTCACCACGCCGTCATGCTAATGAAACTCTCCCTTGACCCTCTGTTGGATCAAGAGTTCGAGGGACGTCATCGAGCTGAACGTGTGCTGAACTCGGAGGTGCATACGTTCAGTGCTAGATCGGTTGGATCGTGAAGACGTTCGACTGCATCAACCGCGTTAACCTAACGCTTCCGCTTTCGGTCTACGAGGGTACGTGGACATACTCTCCCCCTCTCGTTGCTATGCATCTCCTAAATAGATCTTGCGTGAGCATAGGAATTTTTTTGAAATTGCATGCTACGTTCCCCAATAGTGGCATCTGAGCCAGGTCTATGCGTAGATGATATGCACGAGTAGAACACAAAGAGTTGTGGGCGATAATAGTCATACTGCTTACCACCAACGTCTTACTATGATTTGGCGGTATTGTTAGATGAAGCGGCCCGGACCAACATTACATTACTACATTCATGAGACTGGTTCTACCGACGTGCTGTGCGTGGCTGGCGGGTGACTGTTTCTCCAACTTTAGTTGAGTCGAGTTTGTCTACGGCCGATCCTTGTTGAAGGTTAAAACATCACACTTGATGAAAAATCATTGTGGTTTTGATGCGTAGGTAAGAACAGTTCTGGCTATAAGCCCGTAGCAGCCACGTAAAACTTGCAACAAGAAAGTAGAGGATGTCTAACTTGTTTTTGCAGGGCATGTTGTGATATGATATGGTCAAGACATGATGTGATATAAGTTATTCTATGAGATGATCATGTTTTGTAAAAGTTATCAGCAACTCGTAGGAGCCTTATGGTTGTCGCTTTATTGTATGAAATGCAATCGCCATGTAATTGCTTTACTTTATTACTAAGCAGTAGCGATAGTCGTAGAAGCAATACTTGGCGAGACGAAAACGATGCTACGATGGAGATCAAGGTGTCAAGCCGGTGACAATGGAGATCATGACGGTGCTTTGGAGATGGAGATCAAAGGCACAAGATGATGATGGCCATATCATGTCACATATTTTGATTGCATGTGATGGTTATCCTTTATGCATCTTATTTTGCTTAGTTTGGCGGTAGCATTATAAGATGATCCCTCACTAAATTCCAAGGTATAAGTGTTCTCCCTGAGTATGCACCATTGCTACAGTTTGTCATGCCGAGACACCACGTGATGATCGGGTGTGATAAGCCCTACGTTCACATACAACGGGTGCAAGCCAGTTTTGCACATGCAGAATACTCGGGTTAAACTTGACGAGCCTATCATATGCATATATAGCCTCGAAACACTGGAGAACGAAAGGTCGAACGTGCATCATATAGTATATATGATCAACATAGTGATTTTCACCATTGATGACTACTCCATCTCACGTGATGATCGGACATGTAGTTGATTTGGATCACGTACCATTTAGATGACTCAAGGGATGTCTATCTAAGTGGGAGTTCTTAAGTAATATGATTAATTGAACTTTAATTTATAATGAACTTAGTTCTGATAGTATTTGCAAATTATGTTGTAGATCAATAGCTCCCGTTGTAGCTTCCCTATGTTTTTTGATATGTTCCTAGAGAAAACTAAGTTGAAAGATGATAGTAGCAATGATGCAGACTGGATCCATGATCTGAGATTTATCCTCATTGCTGCACAAAAGAATTATGTCCTTTATGCACCGCTAGGTGGCAGACCAATTGCAAGAGCAAATGCAGACATTATGAACATTTGGCTAGCTCAATATGATGACTACTTGGTCTTCTAGTGCACCATGCTTTACGGCTTAGAACCGGGACTTCAAAAATGTTTTGAACGCCACGGAGCATATGAGATGTTCCAAGAGCTAAAAATTGGTATTCCAGACTCATGCCCATGCCGAGAGGTATGAGACCTCTGACAAGTACTTCGCCTAAAAGAGGGAGGAGAATAGCTCAGCTAGTGATCATGTGCTCAGAATGTCTGGGTACTACAATCGCTTGAATCAAGTGGGAGTTAATCTTATAGATAAGATAGTGAATGACTGAGTTCTCTAGTCACCATCACCAAGTTACTGGAACTTCGTGATGAACTATAATATGCAAGGGATGACGAAAGTGATTCTCGAGCTCTTCGTGATGCTGAAATCGACGAAGGTAGAAATCAAGAAAAAGCATCAAGTGTTGATGATTAAACAAGTTCAAGAAAAAGGGGAAAAGGAAAGAAAGGGAACTTCAAGAAGAATGGCAAGCAAGTTGTCACTCCCGTGAAGAAGCCCAAAGGTGAAACTAAGCCTGAAACTGAGTGCTACTACTGCAAAGGAAATGGTCACTGGAAGCGGAACTACCCCAAATATTTGGCTGATAAGAAGGATGTCAAAGTGAACAAAGGTATATTTGATATACATGTTATTGATATGTACCTTACTAGTGCTTGTAGTAGCCCTTGGGTATTCGATACATGTTCGGTTGCTAATATTAGTAACTCGAAACATGAGTTGTAGAATAAATAGAGATTAGTTGAGGGTGAAGTGACGATGTGTGTTGGAAGTGGTTCCAAGATTGATATGATCATCATCGCACACTCCATATACTTTAGGGATTAGTATTGAAACTAAATAAATGTTATTTGGTGTTTGCGTTGAGCATGAATATGATTGGATCATGTTTATTGCAATACGGTTATTCATTTAAGATAGTCAATAATTGTTATTCTATTTACATGAATAAAACCTTCTATGGTCATACACCCAATGTTAATGGTTTATTGAATCTCGATCGTGGTAATACACATATTCATAATATTGATACCAAAAGATGCAAAGTTGATAATGATAGTGCAACATATTGTGGCACTGTCGTTTAAGTCATATCGGTGTAAAGCGCATGAAGAAACTCCATGCATATGGACTTTTTGGAATCACTTGATTATGAATCATTTGATACTTGTGAACCATGCCTTATGGGCAAGATGACTAAAACTCCGTTCTCCGGAACAACGGGACGAGCTAATAACTTATTGGAAATAATAAATACCGATGTATGCGGTCCGACGAGTGTTGAGGCTCATGGCAGGTATCGTTATTTTCTGACCTTCACAGATGACTTGAGCAGATATGGGTATATCTACTTAATGAAACACAAGTCTGAAACATTTGAAAAGTTCAAAGAATTTCAGAGTGAAGTGGAGAATCATCGTAACAAGAAAATAAAGTTTCTATGATCTCATCGTGGAGGTGAATATTTGAATTACCAGTTTGGCCTTCATTTAAAACAATGTGGAATAGTTTCACAGCTCATGCCACCTGGAACACCACAGCGTAATGGTGTGTCCGAACATCGTAACCGCACTTTATTAGATATGGTGCGATCCATGATGTTTCTTACCGATTTACCACTATCGTTTTGGGGTTATGCATTAGAGACAAATGCATTCACGTTAAACACGGCACCGTCAAAATCCGTTGAGACGACACCGTATGAACTGTGGTTTGGCAACAAACATAAGCTGTCGTTTCTTAAAGTTTGGGGATGCGATGCTTATGTCAAGAGGTTTTAGCCTGATAAGCTCGAACCCAAATAGGAGAAGTGCGTCTTCATAGGATACCCTAAGGAAACAATTGGGTAAACCTTCTACCACAAGTCCTCAGGCAAGATTTTTGTTGCTAAGAACGAAACCTTTCTAGAGAAGGAGTTTCTCTCGAAAGAAGTGAGTGGGAGGAAAGTAGAACTTGATGAGGTAATTGTACCTTCTCTCAATTTGGAAAGTAGCTCATCTGAGAAAACCGTTCCCATGATGCATACACCAACCAGAGAGGAAGCTAATGATAATGATCATGAAACTTCAGATCAAGTTGCTATAGAACCTCGTAGGTCAACCAGAGCACAATCCGCACCAGAGTGGTACGGTAATCCTGTTCTGGAAGTCATGTTACTTGACCATGACGAACCTACGAACTATGAAGAAGCTATGATGAGCCTAGATTTCGATAAATGGCTTGAGGCCATGAAATCTAAGAAAGGATCCATGTATGAGAACAAACTATGGACTTTGGTGGATTTGCCCGATGATCGGCAAGCCATAGAAAATAAATGGATCTTCAAGAGGAAGACGGATGTTGATGGTAGTGTTACTATCTACAAAGCTTGAATTGTCGCAAAAGGTTTTAGACAAGTTCAAGGTGTTGACTACGATGAGATTTTCTCACTCGTATCGATGCTTAAGTCTGTCCGAATCATGTTAGCAATTGCCATATTTTATGAAATCTGACAAATGGATGTCAAAACTGTATTCCTTAAAAGGATATCTCTAAGGAGAGTTGTATATGATGCAAATAGAAGGTTTTGTCGATCCTAAAGTGTGCAAGCTCCAGCAATCCATTAATGGACGGGTGCAAGCATCTCGGAGTTGGAATATACGCTTTGATGAGTTGATGAAAGCATATAGTTTTATATGGACTTGTGGTGAAGCCTGTATTTACAAGAAAGTGAGTGGGAGCACTACAGCCTTTCTGATAAGTATATGTGAATGACATATTCTTGATTAGAAATAATGTAGAATTTTCTGGAAAGCATAAAGGAGAGTTTGAAATGAGCTTTTCAAAGAAAGACCTTGACGAAGTTGCTTACATATTGGGTATCAAGATCTATAGAGATAGATCAAGATGCTTGATAAGATTTTTCAATGAGTACACACCTTGACAAGATTTTGAAGTAGTTCAAAATGGAACAATCAAAGAAGGAGTTCTTGCCTGTGTTGCAAGGTGTAAAGTTGAGTAAGGCTCAAAACCCGACCACAGCAGAAAATAGAAAGAGAATGAAAGTCATTCCCTATGCCTCAGCCATAGGTTCTATAAAGTATGCTATGTTGTGTACCAAACCTAATGTGTGCCTTGCTATAAGTATAGCATGGAGGTACCAAAGTAATCCAGGAGTGGATCACTGGACAATGGTCAAAGTTATCCTTAGTTACCTAAGAGGACTAAGGAAATATTTCTCGGTTATGGAGGTGATAAATAGTTTGTTGTAAAGAGTTACGTCGATGCAATCTTTTACACCGACCCGGATGACTCTGGGTCTCAACCTAGATGCATATTGAAAGTGGGAGCAATTATCTAGAGTAGCTCCATGCAGAGCATTGTAGACATAGAAAATTTGCAAAATACATACAACTCTGAATATTGCAGACCCGTTGACTAAACTTCTCTCACAAGCAAAACATGATCACACCTTAGTACTCTTTGGGTGTTAATCACATAGCGACGAGAACTAGATTATTGACTCTAGTAAACCCTTTTGTTGTTGGTCACATGGCGATGTGAACTATGAGTGTTAATCACATACAGATGTGAACTATTGGTGTTAAATCACATGGCGATGTGAACTAGATAATTGACTCTAGGTAAAGTGGGAGACTGGAGGAAATATGTCCGAGAGGCAATAATAAAGTTGTTATTTTATATTTCCTTATATCATGATAAATGATTATTATTCATGCTAGAATTGTATTAACCGGAAACTTGATACATGTGTGAATACATAGACGAAACACTGTGTCCCTAGTATGCCTCTACTTGACTAGCTCGTTGATCAAAGATGATTAAGTTTCCTAGCCATGGACATGTGTTGTCATTTGATGAATAGGATCACGTCATTAGGAGAATGATGTGATGGACAAGACCCATCCGTTAGCTTAGCATAATGATTGTTCAATTTTATTGCTACTGCTTTCTTCATGTCATATATATATTCCTCCGACTATGAGATTATGCAACTCCCAGACACCAGAGGAATGCCTTGTGTGCTATCAAACGTCACAACATAACTGGGTGATTATAAAGATGCTCTACAGGTATCTCTGAAGGTGTTTGTTTGGTTGGCATAGATCGAGATTAGGATTTGTCACTTCGAGTATCGGAGAGGTATCTCTGGGCCCTCTCGGTAATCACTACAAAAAATAGACACATCCGTGACATTTTAGACCGAGCAAAAAAAATATGTCATACATATGACACTTCTATGATGATAATTGTGACAAAATCTGGTATCATCATAGATGTGGTGGGCTCCTACTTCTATGACAAAAAATCATGACAGAAAATGGGCTTTTCGTCTTGGGCGTGCCGGAGACGCAGCTGCATTACATTCTTTGGGCCGTCCATGACGGAAAAAACCGTGGTAGAAGCGAGCACGAGGAAAATTTCAGGGAGTTCCCGCTTACGGTGGGCGGTCGGGGGCCGAGCGATGGGCGTTTCTCTCGTACACGTACATGCGTGTGTGCGAGGTGTTGGCTCTAACTGAACCCGAGCGAGGCATTGGGCTCTAACTGAATCCGAGCGATTGCACTGCAGGCTACGCATTACTGAACCCGAGCGATCGATCGATGGCTGTTAACTGAACCCAATCGAGCGATTCCTTCGCTACTGCTGCTAACTGAAGCCGATTGACTGGATGAACAGTGACCGTTGCGGGGGGCGGGGTTGGATGAACAGTGAGCGGTGGGGTGGATGCAGGACCCCGTGGCATTGCCTCTGGATGAACAGGACGACCCCGTGGAGGGCTAGACGAACAGTAGATGGTGGAGGGGTGCCCGTGGAGGGGTGATTGAACAGTAGCCGGTGGAGTAGCGCGTGGTGGAGGCTCGATGAACAGGAGCCCGTGGAGGCTGGAGGAGGTCGACGGTGGAGATGAACCGTATCCCGTGGAGTCTCGGTTTGCGGTACACCACACCCCTCCCAATGAACAAGACCCCTGTTTCGACCGTAGCGCTCCAACACAAGTCTGTTTCGTCTGTTTTGCGGTACGCCACACCCCTCCCGATGAACAGGACCCCCATTTCGATCGTAGGAGGTCCATTTCGTCCGTTTTGTGGTATGCCACACCCCTCCCGATCAACAGGACCCTGTTTCGACTGTAGGAGGTCCGTTTCCTCTGTTTTGCGGTACGGCAGACCCCTCCCGATGAACAGGATCCCGTTTCGAACGTGGCCGGTCGAACACAAGGTCGTTTCCTCCGTTCTGCGGTAGGCCATCGTTTCCATCGCCTATTCCGTCCAAGCCCTCCCGATGAACACGACGACACATTCCGTTCCGACCCAGTCGGTTGGCTCCCATGCATTCTGTTGCCTCCCGATGAACACGACGCATTCCGTTGCCTCCCCATGAACACGACGCATTCCCTTGCCTCCACAGGAACACGAAGACGACGTTGTTTCTCCATACCTACCCAGCCATGTACATGAGCCCTGGCCGTACGTACGCGCGAGTAGGCGTTCGAGACCCCGCCCATATGTACACATATGTGGCCGTATTTTCTTTCTTGCACCCTGGCCGCTGTACGTACATGTACATGCTACGTGCGCACCTCTACTACAACACGTGCGCGCCTCTACATCAACCAATATGTACGTAAACGTTCGCGAACAGAATGACAACGCTATGTACCCTTCGACCAGGTGGGTCCCGACTGTCAGGCACTTCCTTGCCTGCGAAGATGTAGATGGTGGGTCCCAGCAGTCAGCAGGGCGAATCGTTTTTTTTTGCCCAGACGCACTTCCTTGCGTGCGAAGGTGTAGCTGGTGGGTACCAGCAGTCAGGGGGGCGAATCATTTTGGTTTTTTTTTGCCCGAACGCACTTCCTTGCGTGCGAAGGTGTAGCTGGTGGGTCCTAGAAGTCAGGGGGAAACATTTTTTTCATGAAATATGGTGGACCGTCTGGTGGGTCCCCGCTGTCAGGTGGAGGAACAATTATTTTGCGCGTAATACAGAGGCACTTCCTTGCGGCCGCCGTGGACCTAGCTGTCAGCCTCTCCACGTACAGTCCACATCCGATGGAAGCCATTCCTTGACCATGTTGACCACGCCATGCCGAGAGCACCAGGGCGGTGGACGACGGCGAGGCCTAGGAAGGGGACGACGTGGAGCCGGGGAAGACGCGGTAGTGGATGCCCACGCATAGAGGAGTACGAGGGTTCACTGGTTCACTGTGGTGTGAGGCTGCCGTCGCCGCAGAATAACAGGGGGTGTGGGTGAGTAGAGGGATGGACTGGCCAGCGGTGGACGACGGCGAGGCCTAGGAAGGGGACGACGTCGAGCCGGGGAAGACGCGGCAATGGATGCCCACGCGTAGAGGAGTACGAGGGTTCACTGGTTCGCTGCGGTGTGAGGCTGCTGTCGCCGCAGAATAACTGGGGGTGTGGGTGAGTAGAGGGATGGCCTAGCCAGCGGTGGGAGTAGTAGGGGGCAGTGAGGCCTCCGCCGCATCGCAGCCGGCCACAGGAGCACGAGGCATGACCGGCGCTGGTTTGGGCGGCTGGAGCAAGAAGACCAGAGGTTGAAGAAGCACTACGGCCGTTGGATGGACATCGTACGGTCACTAGAGCTAGAATCGTGCATATTGACTAAGTTGACAAAGCCCTCCGTCCCTGTCAACTTAGTAGGCCCACAAGTCAGCCTGCCACTATGCTGGGTCCCAGCTAACAGGGGGAGTATTCATTTTTTTTGTGCGTAATAAGGAGGCACTTCCTTGCGTGCGAACATATAGCTGGTGGGTCCGAGCTGTTAGCGGCGGTAACATTTTTTTCGTGAAATACAGAGGCCCTTTTGGTGGGTCCCTGATGTCAGGTGGAGGAATCATTATTTTGCGCGTAATAAGGAGGCATTTCCTTGCGTGCGGCCGTGGACCCAGCTGTCGGCCTCTCCACATACAGTCCACTTCAGATGCATGTCAGTCGTTGACCATGTTGACCAGGCCGCACCGAGAGCATCAGGGTGGTGGACGACAGCGAGGCCTAGGAAGGGAACGACACGGAGGCAGGGAAGACTCGTCAGTTGTTTCCCACGCAGAGGGGAGTACGACTGTACGAGGGTTTACTGGTTCGTCTGCCGTTGCTGGAGAATAACAGCAGGTGTGGGTGAGTAGAGGGATGGCTAGGCCAGCGATGGGAGTACGGTGGGGCGGTGAGGCCTGCGCGGCAACACAGCTGGCCGCGGGGAGGAGGGAGCAGGCAGTCCCGTCGGCGCTGGTTTGAGCGGCTGGAGCAGGAAGAGCAGAGATTGAAGAAGCGCGATGGTCGTTCGACGGACATCCAACAGTCACTGCTTGTGCGTCAACCTTTTTTTAGGAAAGCCTCAAATCTGTGGAAAATAGCATACAGCCCATCTGCCATTATTTCTAATAATTTACAGCCCATTTGCAAATTCTTAAGGTTTTTTTTGGAGCCCATATTCTTTTTGTTAGCATTACAGCCCATATTGTGGCCACGGTTAAAAAAATATACGAAATTTTCATACTTCGGTGCGGTCCGAACAGTTTTTACTCCCAAAATTTCGACTCACATTCAAACTGATTTTAAAAATAAATGTATATCAATATAAAATCCAACAAATTCTCCACGCATAAAAATTAATGTAATTTAAAATCTCAAAATGCAAAAAAGATATTTGAAACTAATTGCCGGTTTGATGTGTTTTAAAAATGTACAGCCCATTTCTCATTCCTGATGGGCCATTTTCTCGGCCAGCCAAATGAAAGCTCTCCTCGTCTTGAAAGATTTGCAGCCCAACAGGCCTGACAAAGCAACTTACTTGGCAAAACACAAAAAACTGGGATGTGGTCGTGGACCCAGCTGTTAGCCTCTCCACATACAGTACTCTTCCGATGGAATGTCGTTGACCACATTGACCACGCCGCGCCGAGAGCACCAAGGCGGTGGACGACGGCGAGGCCTAGGAAGGGAACGACACGGAGCCGGGGAAGACGCGGAAGTGGATGCCCAGGCGGAGAGGAGTACGAGGGTTCACTGGTTCGGCTGCAGTGTGAGGCTGTCGTCGCCGCAGGGCCTGGCTAGCGGTGGGAGTAGTAGGGGCGATGAGGCCTCAAAGGCAGCACAACCGGCCACTGGAGGCAGGAGCAGGCAGTCTCCTCGGCGCTGGTTTGGGCAGCTGGTGCAAGAAGAGCAGCGATTGAAGAAGTAGCAGGACCGTTCGATTCAAATCCAACGCTTACTGCTGCTAGAATCGTTTGTTGACTAAGTTGACAAGCCCTGCATACGCGCAACTTAGTAGGCCCACAAGTCAGCCTCCCAACCAGTGCGCCCCAGATGTCAGTGGGAGGAATCATTTTTTCGTGTAATAAGGAGGCAGTTGATTGCGTGCGGCCAGGCCAGCGGAGGGAGTAGGGTGGGCCGAGAAAGCCTACGCGGCATCACAGCGGGACACAAGAGGAGGGAGCAGGCAGTCCCGCCGGCGCTAGTTTAGGTGGCTGGAGCAGGAAGATCAGAGATTGAAGAAGCACGTCGGCCGTTGGATGGACATCCAACAGTCACTACTGCTAGAATCGTGTGTTCACTTACAAAGCCTTGGGTAAACAAGTCAGCCTCGAAATCTGTGGCGTGTACAGCCCATTTGCTATTATTTTTATAACTTTTACTCATTTTCTAATTCATATGGAATTTATTGCAGCTCGTTTTCCATTTTTAGAATTGTTGGCCATTTTCTAGTCAGTACCAGGGTCAAAACATTAACTAAATATGTGGGAAATTTTGAAAATTCGCAAATTTTTGGTGGGGAACGAAATATTCTTAATCCAAAAATTAATAGCCATACTAAAACAAATTTAAAAATAAATTAGTACTATGTCATGTTAAATCCAATGAAATACGTATAAGATATCAGTGAAGAACAAAAACAAAAGAAGAAACTAATACCCCATTTGCTATAATATTTTTGGAATTTTCAACCCCTTTTGATATTACTTTTAACAGACATTGACCATACTCTTTGGCCAAGCCGGAATGCATCCCTCCTCGTCTTGAAAGATTTGCAGCCCAGTAATTCGGAGAAAACAAATAGGCCTAGCTTGGGTATTCTTCAAAAAGAAATACTGGGCTACCTATTTTCCCAAAGAACTGGTGCATGATCATTTAGCTTTATTTATTTATTTACTTATTTATGTTTAGGGGACCATGAGCATGTACCTGGGCTGGATTCATGTGAGAGCCTCCCTTCCAGTTAATTATGGGCTTCTCTATTGGGCCTTCATCAGTGGGCTGCATGTTATCAACAAGTGGAAAATGTGTTCCGTACGAAAAATAGTATGAGCTACGTACGGTACGGGGCACTAAAGGATCGAACCATGCAACGACTTCCAAAACATTGTGTTTGTCGTTCTAACAACACATTTATTCAACCAACAGATGTATATACTACTGATTATAAATTGAAAACAGCAACAACAACAACCAGGGCTAGGGGTGCAATAGAAGCAGTAAGCAGGCCAGAAGAGTGAAGACGTAGCTCTCTCTTCCAAACCAAACATCAGCCATCATTACAAAAGGGCTACCAAAAAGAACAAGTGTATGCACCAAACTAAATAAAGATCCTACTACAACAAGTGTACGCATCTAACTAACTGGCTCAGTTAGACGTTACTATTTATTAAACTGTGGAGACTGGCTGACGGCTTGAACCAGATGGGTGCTTGACGGGGGAAACTCCAGCCAGCAGGTCGAAGTCTAATACTTGTGACCCTCTCTCCTACTTTGGGCTGCTGAGCGTGGCAACACATATCAGGGTATGGTGCATGCAGAGATGCATGGTACGCTGTGTACACATAGTTTTGCCTGATGAACGAAACCGCGCTGCCATCATGATCCTTGCCATCGATTATCTCCTGGTTAATCGGATAATTCAGTCCGACAAACAGAGAGCATGTACCAAGGCTACTTACTAGCCTCCAGTCAAAAATTCCTGAAGGCCCAGAGAAGCTGGGATCCTGCTCAAAGACCTTGTAGTGACTGTGATTGTATTTCGTGAAACAACACGTCCAGTACGTGCGAACGATCATCAATCTTGTTTGATTGAGCCAGGAACCACCTGCAACTGCCATGCCACTTTTCTTTGAAAGGTTCTGGGATTGGGAAGGGTAGGGACACCAGGCGGCCTACAACATCATATCAAGTTGGAGTCAAATAAAAAAGGGCTCTTGATTTAGTCAATCTTAAGAACAGCATGTTATGAGCATGAATATTTTTTTAGTAAATGTTGACAGTAATATAGGCAAGCCATCATGATATCATAGGGAAGTAACATAGAAGGAGTCGAAATAGAAGGAGTCGATAGTGATACGTCCAGCCATAGAAGGAGTCGACAGCGTAAATGAAGCCCTTGTGTTCAATGGCATCAGAGAACCATGGAGGATGTATGATCCTGCGATGGACATGCAGATTTATCCACTTACCGCAGTGACCTGTCAGATAGGCGAGACCGCGGTTGAAGAACGCTATTAGCCTGAAGTCTTTATAATTCGCAGATCTTGTGGGCACTTGGCAGATTACAACCTTGAGCAAATCAAACTTGGTATCATGTTGGCTACTGTAATTCCGAGTATTTTGGGCCGTAGTGCCAAAGCAGTGCAGTGTTAATCGAAGGAAGGGGGGTCAATCGCCGGGTGTAGACCTCCATGAGCATCCAGCTGCCGCGACCGTCGACGAGCACCATCCAAGACGTGTTCATGCCGACCCAGTACACACCATTAATGTAGTTGAGGCTGACGGGGGTCGGATCGCAGTCAAGGGGGTTGATGCTCACCACCCTACGATCTTTATGCTGCGTGACACATCATTTCTGAAGATCAGGCGGCATTACCAAGCAAGGAGCTGGCTTAAAAAGCTCTGGACTGAGGGATTTGAGTAAACGGTACAGCCCCGACGAGCACGCGGCGAGCGGCATGGTACTGAGATTATCCACACGCGAAACAATGAGCTTGATTACCTCTGTGGTGAGTGAATTCCAACCACTCTTTTGGCGGACGCTGCTCGGTTCTGCCATTGTTAGTGCTTGGGTTTCGGACGAGGGGGGGAGGCGCCTTAGCGGGGATGGAAGATTGGACGAGATTATGTGCGAAAAAAGATGGAGAAGCGAATATGTGCTGCGGGAAGTGGACAGGTGATGATGACTACAGCACGCTGCTTGACTTACAAGACACATACCAGCAGCGTAGGGTCATATCGATGCCAGACAATTTGCTTGAGTGATCACAATACTGGTACTCCCTACAGTACTATTCCCTAACTTGCTTGAGTAGAGTAGTAGAGTAGGACTCTGCTCTACTACTAGCACCGGAGGATTAGTATATTCTAATCTAAAATAGTTACAAACTTCAATGCCTGAGCATGGAACGACTACGAACCGTGCTCAAAGACTGTGTCTACGTGGTGTTTGGACTTATATGCAAGAAAATAGCAAGATGCCCGTGCATTGCACGGCACACCATCATCACCAACTCAGTTTTTTCTCTACTCCTACTCCTATAAAAGACTCAGTTGGTGATGATGGAGGCGAGGAGGCGTGTTCAGTCGGGCGTGCAGTGGACGCCGCAGCGCTATTCGATTTGTTATAAAAAACAAAGAAGAGTAGTAGAGATAGAGACTTAAGGGAGGAGCACGAGGTTGTGGGAGATAAGGATGAATGAGGCAAGGCCTTATCTGTAAATGTGGAGAGAGGTGCGGGTATCTTTTGTAAAATTGTCATAGTTGGCTTTCTATCCGTCAGATATAGATCGGACGGTCTATATTACAAGATGGTAGGCATACCATCATCACCAACTCAGTTTTCTATAAGAGTAGATATAGATAGATAGAGACTAGGGAGTACTAGTAAGGACACCATCTACTGCTTCATGTGCTACTCCTGCGCTCCATTCGGCGGCCGCAACGTCCCCTACAGCCACTCCCTCATGCGCTCCGTTCGGCGGGCTCTATTGACATTTGGGGGCGCACTCTCGCGACTGCTGGCAGCCACGACTTCACCGATGATGACTTCTTCCCCGACCTCAGCAACCTCTTCCTCAACGACATGGGCGACAACCTCAACGCCAACGGTGCTGCTCCCATTGCACCGTATGTGTTTCTGTCCTTCCTGTTTGAAATTGTGGTAGAATTCATGTTTCTATTCTGTATCCTACTACTATGCTAGTCCACATGATTAGTTTCATCTCTATTATAGCCGTCATGATTTATTTTGTGCTTATTCGGATTAAATCTCGTAGTAACTTGCTCATATATTCAACTGGCGCAACGTCCCCTACAGCCACTCCCATTTCATGGACGGCATGGTCAATGCCTCCAAGGAACTCTTCGTCCACTGCTATGAGTGCCCGATGCCGTTTTGGGGCTCGCCAGCAGACATGGTGCATCACCTAACGGATGCGTGCAGCGGTCACTGCAGGCCCTTGGCGAAGAACATCAAGTACGAGACGTGCTACCCATTCACCATGCCGGAGTCGCTGGAGGATCACCGCCGCCTGCTAGTCTCGGAGGAGGACGACAGCGTCTTCCTCTTGATCGTGGGCACCGGCGAGGCCCGCGTAGGCCACCACCCCATCTCTGTAGTGTGCGTCAGGGGCGACGCCGCTGACGCTGACACTGACACGAGGCCGATGTACGGGTGCGTGGTCAGTGTTACTGTAAGTGCATCTAGTGCCACCCCTAGTTGGTTTTGGAGTATTGACGACAAAGTTGGTTGAGGGACTAATGCATTTGTGAGAATTGCAGGATAACGCAGGTAGTGTCCCTCATTGATTCGGTTTACCTACCAGAGATGACCCCCAAAAATGTATGAAGATATTGAAGACAATGGTGGTATATGAAGATATTCATATTGAAGACTATGACATGAGAAGACATTGAGTGAAGACTATGGAGCGCGAAGACTGTGTTGTTTTGCTGTTTCCTTTTCTTCTTTGTTGAGTGATAGGAACCACCATACTATTAAGTGGGGTCCAAGTGAACTAAGTCAGAATGACTGAAGTGATGCTCAACCCAAATCCTATGTCTTCGAGCGAAGACAATGAGAGCAAATCTTATCCAGAGCTGGATGAGTCAGCTTTGCTTGTAGCCCAAGTAAAGTTGTTGTGTGTGTTTGAAATCTGACCGTTGGAACACGTGTCAGTTCCTTAGTGACCCAGGGTCATTTCGGACATATCAGGTCGGGTTGCCCAGTGGCTATAAATAGCCCACCCCCTACACCATAAATTGGTGGCTGCTCAGAGTTAGTTTACGGCTTTTGTCGTTTTGAGAGCAACCCACCTCGAAGACTTTGAGAGAGAAATCCTTGCGAGGACAAAGCCCAAACACCCAGAGCCAAAGAGTGTTAGGCATCACTGAAGTCTTTCTGTCTGTGTGACCTGAAGACTTATTACACTTGAGGACTGTGTATCCTCCAGCCGGTTAGGCGTCGTGTTCTGAGCCTCCAAGAGTCATTGTGGATTGCCGGTGAATGAAGTCTGTGAAGGTTCGGAAGTCTACCTTGAAGACTTACCAGAGTGATTGGGTGAGGACTAGGTGTCCTTAGCTCAAGGGGAATAAGGTGAAGACGCGGTCTTATGAGTTGAATCTCGGCCTCCCTAACCAGACGTACAGTTGTCACAGCAACTGGAACTGGTCCAACAAATCTTGTGTCTTCAACAAGTGACCGGTTCTATCCTCTTCCTTCCTTTACTTAAGTTTGTCTTCGTGAAGTCATTGCCTATCTGTGTATCTGTTTGACTTCATTGCTTGACTACTACTGTTGATTGGCTTCATACTATCTTCCATCCTGATCCTTACTACTTAGCTGCTATTAGTCCTGTACTTTCACATCATTGCATACTTGACTATGGTTTGCTTATGGTAGTTTATCTTCCGCTGCATATCAACTAGGTCATTTCTATTGTTTGTCTT
>NC_041389.1:688764105-688829847 GCF_002162155.2 Triticum dicoccoides | reverse complement strand
CACCTGGAGTTTAGCTATGTCGACTGCAGGGATAATCAAAGTCTCCGCTGCTTGCCCCGTGTTCGATGGAACTGAATATCCCTACTGGAAGAATAAGATGCGCATGCATCTTGAAGCCATTGATGTCGACCTCTGGTATGTCGTCAAGAACAGCGTTCCCAACACTGGTGAAGGTGTCACCCCCACTGATGTCAAGAAGTTCATTCAACTGGACTCTACTGCAAAGAACATCATCTGTGGTCATCTAACCAAAGGACAGTATGGACATGTGAGTGCTCTGGAAACGTCGAAGCTAGTCTGGGACTGGCTATCCAAGGTCAACGAAGGCGTTTCAACCCAGAGAGATCAAAGGATCAGTGTTCTTCGCAACCTCTTCAACCGCTTCAAGAGAAACGACAATGAAAATGTCCAGCGCACATTTGATCGTCTGACTGACATCACAAATGAGCTTCAGGCTCTCGGCACCACTGAGATTACCAAGCATGAAATCGTCAAGACACTACTGAGATCTCTTGACATCTCCTTTGACACCCTTGCCCTCATGATACAAGAACGTCCTGACTTCAAGACACTCGATCCGTCTGATATACTTGAGAGGCTCAACACACATGAGTTCCAGCTTTCTGAGAAAAGAGATATCTATGGTCCCAATTATGGTTGAACTCGCGCCTTGAAGGCAAAAGTGGTTTCCTCATCTGAAGAAGAATCTGACTGCGGTTCTGATGATCCTGAAGACATTGGAAAGGAACTTGCCATGCTTGTGAAGAAGTTTCAGAGGTTCACCAAGAAGAAGGGCTTCAGAAAGTCTTCACGATCTAGCTCATGGAATGATGAAGCTTCCACCCATGACCACAAGAAGAGAACCTGCCACAAGTGCAAGAAACCTGGTCACTACATATCTGAGTGTCCACAGTGGGACAATGAGAAGAAGAAGAAGAAGAGCAAGGAATATGATTCTGATGACAAGAAGAAGAAGAAATCCTCAAAGTCTTCCTCTAAGTCTTCTTCCAAGTCTTCATCACACAAGAAGAGCTCATCTGGCAAGGCTCGTGCCTTTGTTGGCAAGGAAATGGATTCAGAGAAGGAGTCCGCTTCTGAGGAAGCGGAGGTGGAGTCTGGAGAGGAGTCCGACCCTGGCGTTGCAAGTCTGGCTCTAGCCACAGCCTATGTTGCCAAGTGCATCTTCAACACTGAAGACAATGACTTCCACACCAACGCTGAAGCTGATGACATGGACGATCCTGCTCCCACCTACTGCTTCATGGCACGTGGTGCCAAGGTAAAATCACGCGATGCTTACTTTCAATCATCAAGTGATGATGACTCTGATTGTGAATCCAAACCCAGCTACAAAACACTTGCTAAAATTGCTACTGAACAACAAAGGGCTATGGAACATACTCAAAAACGGTTAGACAAAAGCGATGACATGTTGGACGCGGAAATGACACGTTCACAGTCCTTAGTAGAAGACATAAAAAATCTTCATGCTAAGTACCAAGAACTTGAAAGTCTTCATGAGACGCTCTCAACCTCATATGAAAGGCTCTCCTATGATTATCTTCAAAGGAAGCAAGAGCTTGAGAAATTGAAAGTGACTCATGAAGATCTTCAAAAAGAGAATGAGTCATTTCGTGCTCAACAGATCAGTTCCGCTCAGGATGGATTTGAACCACCATGTCTAAAATGCATTGAGCGTGATAACGCTACCTCTGTTGCTGAATGTTCCAATACCGTTGTTGTTGCATTGTCTTCAACTACTGATGTGGAAACCAACCCCTCTGCGGAGGATACCACTGCTATTGCTGATGAAAATGCTAGGTTGAAGACATTGCTTGAAACAGGGATGTACAAAATTTTGAAGGGACATCAGACACTTTGTGATGTCCTCAAAAAGCAGATTCTGAACCGAAACCCTAGGAAAGAGGGTGTTGGGTTCGAGAGGAAAATGGATGCTGATGGTTCCTACTGGAAGCCTGAGCAGTATCCCAAAACCACATGGGTTGCTGCAAAGGAACCTTCAGTGGATCCATCCACTTTATCTGGCTTTACCTGTGCTAATCCTATTATCATTGATAAATCCTTTGATGCAAACTATAAACTGTTCAAAAATCAGAATGGTGAAGTGTTTGCCAGGTATATTGGTACTAACTGTAGGAATGGACCACCTATGAAGAAGATCTGGGTTCCCAAAAGCTGTCTTGAGAATCTTCCAGTGAATATCATCATGACACCACTAGGGAAGAAGACAAACCCCGGACCAAAGGCATCACATGGTCCAACGGCTTCATACGAATACAGGACTCACTTGAGTCACCCTAACGCCAATGTTTTGTAGGGAAATCGTACTCAAACAGATGAATATGAGCGTGTGTCTTCAAACCTCTATGTTCATAGAACTAAGAACTTTTCTACTTATTCATATGAGTATCATTCATCTCCTGCAAGGCTATTTGCTAGGGCTTCAAAGCCGAAATTCTCAGATGCTGCACTTAGACTCATTGCTTCTAAGCCACCCCTGAAGATGTGGGTGGTGAAGAAGAATTAACTCTATTTTGCAGAATATGGTCTCCAGCCAGCA
This sequence comes from Triticum dicoccoides, assembly GCF_002162155.2. NCBI lineage: Eukaryota > Viridiplantae > Streptophyta > Magnoliopsida > Poales > Poaceae > Triticum > Triticum dicoccoides. The sequence goes on along the minus strand of NC_041389.1, from coordinate 688,827,266 downwards.
ATCAAAGGCATCCGATATTATTGCTGGGGACCTAAAACACAAAGGGACGCATGATAAAATGACTTACTATGTATTCCACATATGAATCGTACCTGTCATACTGTGTGTTCTAATCTTGATCTAAGCTGTGATAATCCTAGTGTGCATCAAATGCTTATGCTTCACAACTTACCTTGTGAAGCATATCCTCCTAACTGCACTGTAGGGCATGTCACCAAAAGCTTCAGAATGGATTATCGACAGTGGATGCACTAATCATATGACTGGTGATCGAAGTCTTCTCATGGACTCAACCCTACGTCCATCTCACAAGAGTCAAATCACATTTGCTGACACTGGTAAAAGTAAGGTATTGGGTCTAGGTAGAGTTGCAATCTCAAAGGATCAACACATGGATAAAGTGATGCTTGTTGAATCCCTTGGTTTCAACTTAATGTCTGTCTCAATGCTTCGTGACTTGAACATGATTGTGCTATTTGGAAAATATCGGTGCCTTGTACTAATGGAATCTGACAAGTCTCTAGTCTTTGAAGGGTATAGGAAAGATGATCTATACATGGTAGATTTCTCAGGTCCACAGCTTGCCGTATGTCTTCTTGCAAAAGCTTCATAATGCTGGCTCTGGCATCGAAGACTGGGGCATGCTGGCATGAGGAACTTACACACATTCGTCAAGAAGAAGCATGTCATTGGCATCGAAGGTGTCAAGTTCCAGAAAGATCATTTGTGTGGTTTCGGTTGAAGACTCTGTAGTGAGGTGTGTATGGAGCAGAAAACTCGTCAAGAAGAAGCATGTCATTGACAATCATGACAACATCTCAACCCTTCGAGTTGTTGCACATGGACTTATTTGGCCCTACTCACTACTCTACCCTCACTACAACTGCTTGTCTCTATGGCTTCGTCATTGTTGATGACTACTCAAGATACACATGGGTGCACATAATTCTCTACAAGACTGAAGTGCAAGATGTCTTCAGATGATTCGCCAATCGAGCAATGAACAATTATGGCGTCAAGATCAAGCATATCAGAAGTGATAACGGCACTGAATTCAAGAACACCGGGCTTGATCTCTATCTGGATACAATGGGAATCACTCATGAGTTTTCTGCTCCATACACACCTCAGCAAAATGGCATTGTAGAGTGCAAGAACAGAACCCTCATTGAGATGGATCGAACAATGCTCGATGAGTACAAGACACCAATAAAGTTCTGGCCTGAAGCTATTGATACAGCATGTCACATCATCAACCGTGTCTACATCCACAAGCTTCTGGGCAAAACATCCTATGAGCTCCTTACTGGAAAGAAGCCAAATGTCAGCTACTTCAGGGTCTTTGGTGCTAGATGCTGGATCAAGGATCCCCATCACAAGTCGAAATTTGCACCTAAGGCTCACGAAGGCTTCATGCTTGGCTATGGAAAGGACTCGCACTCCTACAGAGTCTTCAACCTCTATCTCTACAAGATCGTCGAAACTGTGGATGTGAGATTTTATGAAACCAATGGTTCACAAAGAGAACTCCTCCCAAGTACACTTGATGAAGCTCCTCCAAGCGAATCTATCAAGCTGATGGGAACTGGTGAAATCATGCCCTCTGAAGCACAGCCTGAAGAGGAACTTATCATTTCTGCACCTAACCAACTTGAAGACAATGCTCAGACCGAAGATAATCCTCCCAATGATGACAATGATCAGCAAGAGCAAAGTCTTCGTCCAGTTCATCCTCGTGTTGCAAATGAAGTACAAATTGAGAAGATAATTGACAGCATCAATGCACCTGGTCCACTGACTCGCTCAAGAGCAACATAGTTAGCAAACTTCTGTGGGCACTTTTCATTTGTATCAATAACTGAACCCAAGAAAGTTGCTGAAGCCTTTAAGGAACCTGAATGGATTCAAGCTATGCAAGAAGAACTTCAACAGTTCAAGCTGAACAATGTTTGGGAACTTGTCAAGAGACCTGACCCTCACAAGCATAACATTATTGGAACAAAATGGATATATCAAAACAAGCAAGATGAGCATGGTCAAGTCGTCAGAAACAAAGCATGGCTTGTGGCTCAAGGATATACTCAAGTAGAAGGAATCGACTTCGATGAAACATTTGCTCATGTGGCTAGTCTTGAAGCTATTCATATACTGCTAGCCTACGCTAACCATCACAACATCTTGCTATATCAAATGGATGTGAAGAGTGCATTTCTCAATGGCAAGATTGAAGAAGAAGTATATGTCGCTCAACCACCTGGCTTTGAAGATCCAAAACATCCTGATATGGTGTACAAGCTAAACAAAGCACTGTATGGCCTCAAACAAGCTCCTCGCGCCTGGTATGATACAATCAAAGACTTCCTGAAGAGCAAAGGCTTCAAACCTGGATCCCTCGATCCCACACTCTTCATGAAGACATATGATGGTGAACTGTTTGTGTGCCAAATATATGTGGATGACATAATCTTCGGCTGCACCAACCAGAAGTATAGTGATGAGTTTGGATACATGATGCAAGAGCAATATCAGATGTCCATGATGGGTGAGCTAAAGTTCTTCCTTGGTCTTCAAATTCGTCAACAAAGGAATGGCATCTTCATATCTCAAGAAAAATACCTCAAAGATTGTCTGAAGAAGTTTGGAATGGAAGAATGCAAAGGTTACACGACGCCAATGCCAGCCAAACACCATATTGGTCCCGACGACAATGGTAAAGAGTTTGATCAAAAGGTATACTGCTCCATGATTGGTTCTTTACTTTATCTATGTGCATCTAGGCCAGACATTATGCTTAGTGTTTGCATGTGTGCTCGATTCCAAGCGGCACCAAAGAAATCGCATCACTTAGCTGTGAAGCGAATTCTTCGATATTTGGCTTACACACCAACACTCAGATTATGGTATCCCAAGGGCTCAAAATTTGATTTGGTTGGATTATCGGATGCTGATTATGCTGGTGACAAGGTGGATCGCAAGTCTACATCAGGCACATGTCACTTTCTGGGACGATCACTTGTCTGTTGGTCTTCAAAGAAGCAGAACTGTGTATCACTCTCAACTGCTGAATCTGAATACATTGCTGCTGGATCTTGTTGTGCTCAGCTTCTCTGCATGAAGAAAACTCTCAAGGACTATGGCATCAATCTGAAACAAGTACCTCTCTTCTGCGACAACGAAAGTGCCATCAAGATAGCCAACAATCCAGTCCAACACTCGAAGACAAAGCACATTGAAATTCGTCATCACTTTCTCAGAGATCATGCCATGAAGAAAGATATCGACATCATTCATGTCAACACTGAAGAGCAACTGGCAGATATCTATACAAAGCCTTAGGATGAGAAAAGGTTTTGCAAGTTACGGTGTGAGCTAAATATCTTGGAATCCTCAAATGTCCTGTGATCAGGCACACATCCTAACACTTATGCATGTTGATGATTTAGATGTGCAACTCACAAAGTAATGTATATCTTCAATCAATGAAGACTTACACTCTGAGTGTGAATACATTAACATGGAATTTGACTTCGGAGCGCCACGATAATTGTGCGCCCTGTCTGGGTCTAATACTTCCTATACGGTGGGTAACGCCACCACCAAAATTTCTCTATTTGAAGTGTTTCACTCATGGCGTTATTTTTGCAATGACTTCGCATTTGGTTTGTCTTCAGTTTCAATTTATCTTCATGATTTTATTCACTATGATGATTTGATTACTTTCTGATATATATATATATATATATATATATATATATATATATATATATATACACACACACACACTAGAGTTCTGTCCTCTACATCATTCACTTATAGCTATGTCTTCAAGTTGAATCTTTTGAACTAAGTGAATGTGATCGGACCCTAACCTCTCTATGCTTTCAATCTCAAACTCTATCTGTCCAAATCATATGCATTCTATTGAAACTGTCGAATGTCTTCTCTGCGTCCTAGTCAGCAGAAGGCACAGAGACAAAACATTAAGTCTGTTTTAAATAACTCATCTTTATTGTTGAAATCCGGAGAAGCCGGAACAACCATCCGACATGTCTGGCAGGCGTGGGAACGTGGGACAACTCTGAGTATGTTGCATGCTTGCCACGTGCCCCTCAGATGTGAACCGCCAGGGGCACCAACGTAATTGCGCTGTGCCGCACACCTACTTATAAATACTTGTCCCCTGCGGTAAAGAAATCCTTCTTCCACCTCTCCACCTCGTCAAAACCCTAGCGCCACCGCTAGCTCTCGACGACACCGGCGACAAAGCGCTTAGCTGCCGCGACTTCTCCGACGTCGTCCTCACGCCGGTCGCGGACATCGTCCTCTCCGCCATCGCCGTAGGTGTCCTCCGTCGCCAAGTTAGGGCACGGTGGACTGAACTGCTCGGTCTCCTATTCATCTCATCTAGCGGTTCTTCGTGCGGTAATTATAACTCTATTTTTACCACCTTTTTGATCTTCAAGATTTATCCTATTTACCAAAAGTGGTTTCTGCCTACTCAAAGTTAGATCTATACTGTCTGCATCTCATACTGCCTAGTATATTCACTTAAGCTTCATATCTAGTTAGATTCCTCACTTGTACTTATTCACAGATTCGTACAAATCTGGAACCAACTCTCAACATATAAGTGAATGTCTTCGCAACATGAGGTCAATGTCTTCGAACTGATTTATCTTCAAAATCTTCTGAGAATGCATATGACCTCTTCCCCTTCCCTCGCATCTCTAATGCTGTCATAGGTACATGTCCGTGGGAGAATCCCTTGGTTCTCATAGTCTGCATTCATTTGCAGAATACTTACAGCATCACATTAATTCTCCTGAAGCCAGCTCCTGCTTGACCAGCAAGCGTGAGTCTCTGAAGCCTTTGAACGTATTGAAGCCATTCAGTTTGAAGTTCATGGCTGCAGAGAAATCAGTAAGGAAGGGTGGCAGACAGTGTCGAGGGGGTACATCAAAAGATCTGCCTGGTGACCTAGCAGAGCTCTACAAGACAGATTCTGAAGAGAATTATCATCAGCGCAAGACACGAATCCAATGGATTCAATGATATTGGGCTGAACAATGGTTCAAGTACAAGTTCGTGACCCAGGAATATGCTAAGAAGAATGCTATCAAGAGTCCTTGGGGTGATATTCTCTATCGAGGCCTTCAACCCAAGAACAGAGCTGAAGCCATTGCACAAGAATTCTATCCTTGTATGGTCCGAGGACCTCAGCCTGAAAATGCCGACCCATCATCATTGCTCTGGTGTCGTGATGATGCTCTCTTCAAGCGCAACTTCCAGCACACAAAGGCTTCGGCCAAGGAAAACAAGAAATCATTGGGATTAGACTTCAACCTTGGTCCCTCTGCTCCCTGTGCTGACGGCTCACGTGATGCGGAACCGAATGTCATCGGCCCCTTCTCCAACCTTGATGGCCTCATCACTTACATCTTGGTCCATGGTGCTAAAGTGGATCATTCTGATAATGATGCTGATTCTGATGAAGCCCCAGCTCCTCCTCCAAGGCCGCAGAAGCCAAAGAAAATTAAGGCTTCTACATTAGCAGCACCTCCAAAAGCTTCTCGTGTGAAGCCACTGGCCACTGCACCTCCTGAAGACAGTGTGCAGTCTGAAGATCTTTCACGCATCTCCAAGAAGACGGAGAAGAAAAAGGAAATCATCAAGAGTACTGATCAGACATTGACTCCTACTGCTATTCTGCGTGAAGAACCCATTGATCTGTCCAGCGATGAAGATCTTGCAGATGATGCCCTTGAGCAACTGATCAAGAGCAAGGAAGAAGCAGAGATCTTCAACAACCTGCCTCTCTTCGATGTGGCAATCATCCATAACTTCATTGATGAGTGGTTTGACACACCAAATCTCAGCTTTGATGATCTACAGCTTCCCATTGGCCTCAGCGTCTCTTTTAATGGCGCCATTGCTTCTGAGCTAGCTCTCGCTCAGCGCATCGTTGAGCTGAAAAACAAAATTGATTATGAGAAGGCTCATTTCAAGAAGCATGTGGCGAAGCTCAGCGTGCAAGATGTCAGAAACTTCAAGGTCATGCTGCATGAGCTTAAAGAAGCCTTTCTCAAGAAGAGCCAAGAAGCCCAAGGCTCTCGCAAGCGTATGAAGAGTTTGGCTGACAAGTGTGTGCTTGCCTACAATGAGGCTGAGAAGCGCAAGCCTCTTGGCCGTCCTGGCATTGACCCCAGGATGGCTGCAAAGAAGAAGAAGCTCTCTACTGCCCAACCTGCACCTTCAAGTCAAGAAGCACCTCGCATTATCTTCTTAAGTAGCATGACTGGCTTGAAGCCAAAGGTCACGACTACCGCTTCAGAACAGAAGAAGACGAGGGATGCAGAGGCTGAAGCCAGAAAAACAAAGAATATTGAAGCCTCTGATGCTGCTCCCTCCAAGAAGAAGCGCAAGACCAAGAAAAGTCGGGCTGCTCCCACAGAGCCCCTTGTTGTTGAACCCATCTCAGTGGTTCATCCTGCATCTGCAACCCAAGAACTACAAATGACTGTTCATGAGCCTGCTTCCACGGAGGCTCCTGAAGCTGAAGAGATTCCAGCAGTTGATCCCATCACTGCTAAAGACATTGGTCACCATGACAATGTTGAAGATGATGAAGTTCTTCCTCAAAATGAATACAATGTGGTATCATTGCCTGTTCTCACGAACAGCAAAATCATCAGCATTGGTCGTCCTCTGACGCCAATTGCTCAGGATGCATCATGGGCTGATCGCCCGCAACAACAAGACTCCCCCAGTACTCCCCAACAACAACAAGCCACACCATCTGTGCAAGTTGAAGAGGATGAGGACCTGCCTACTCCATCTTTCAAGGCGTCGCCTGTCCTACAAAGGCTTCGCAAAGGACCAAGGCCTCAAGTCCCTCTTCCGAGCGTTCCAGAAGGAGAAGTGCATCATCAACCTGTTGCACGTCAAGTGTTTCCTGAAGCCACTCCAACTGAGAATGTCTCCGCGTCTGAAGCCCAAGCTGCTGAAGACAATCCGGCTGCATCAGCCGATGAAAGACAAGAAGACGTACGTGTCCCTACTCCCCCAGTTATTGAAGAAGCTGTTCCTGATGTGAACATACCAGTGCCCGACCCTCGAGCTCGTCTAGAGGAGGTTGAAAATCATGAAGCTGCCACTACCAACGCAAGTGAAGCCAATGACGTAGTCATGGCTGAAGCTAATGTGGAGCTTGAACCAACCAGTGTGCCTGAAGCCAAGGAGGCAACTGCTCCCGAAGCACCTGTTGTGCAGCCTGAAGCCTCAACTGTTGCCACTGCTCCTGTTCCGCCACCAAGGCCCTATACAATTGAGCAAGCATACAACTATGGCGAGCTAATCACAGTAAGAAGGCCCATTCTGGTCCCTCCGCCTAATGTCTCTAGTCCTCAGTTTTACTATCACATTGAGCATAGGCCTCAGGTCCAGAAGCCAAAGCCAAGACTACCAAGGTTTCCAGGTACTGCCACATCTGTCGGGTCCTTCAATGCAAATGGCTTCAAAAGCCACAACACATTCTTTGACAGCTCAAAGAACCCCTACACAAGGCCAAGAATATCATCAGATCATTTCTGGAGTCATCAGCAATGAAGCTATTACTCCTGCGTTCTGTATGCACAATGGCATCATCTTCAATGCACAAGATTTCTTCATCAGGCAACTTGCTGCTTCTGGATCTAACCTTTTTGGTCTGAAGTTTTATGCTCCATGGGTCATGCGCCTCATCAAGCGACACTCTTCTGTCAACTATCAGCCCTCTGCTCGCAATCATCTAATCTTTCTACCAGAGGTTGATATGTCAGTTGAAGCTATATACCCTGAGTCCAAGATGTCACGCGTTTCTATCCGATGGATGGAAATACTCGTCTACCTCATCGTGCACCAACTGAAGCCACTGAAAGCACCATTGCCCAAAGGCCTCAGAAGCGCTCTTGTGTTCTAAATGACCGAGAACTTCTTGTGGCACTTCATCCGAAACAAGGACGATGGCTTCACTAAAATATTCAAGTTTGACTCCACTCCTCCACGGACTGTTGTCCTACGTCGAACTCCATCTCTTAAAGACTCTGACTATTCTTCCTCCGCGGAAACTGTGAATGCAAGAGTGATCGATGATGAAGATGATGCTACTTCACCTCCTCCTACTTCTGCACGCATCAACACTGCACCAAGTATGTCTGCACCGCCAAGCAACAACGACAACCCTGCTGCTTCACCTACTCATGAGGACGAGTAGATGCTCTATGTCTTCAAACCTTTTTGGTCATTACTGACAAAAGGGGGAGAAGCATATGAGTTGATGGTCTTCAAGCGAGTTCATATGGGCGGTTGCTTTATATTTTGCCTCGTGTTTACAACTCTCGTTTTTGAAACATTTGGTTCTTTGAGTTGTAACACTTAAACTCGATGGTCGTCTGCTACTTATTTGCTTTACTCCGCATGTGCGATGATAACTTCCGCACTTAGATCATTCTGCAGACATCCATTTTTCATTATGCATGTCATTCTATTTGCTATATCATTTCATGCATGATGAATTATCTTCATAAGTTGAAGTGGATCTCCTCAAGTACAACCTGCCATGTGCATTTGCATTCCAAAAGCAAATTACTTATATGCACATCTTCAGGGGGGCCTTGCTACTTATGAAGACAATACCCTATCCTTTACAATTTCACATACTTTATCCCCGTTGAAAACTTCAACCAGTTTGTCATCAATCACCAAAAAGGGGGAGATTGTAAGTGCATCTAGTGCCACCCCTAGTTGGTTTTGGAGTATTGACGACAAAGTTGGTTGAGGGACTAATGCGTTTGTGAGAATTGCAGGATAACGCAGGTAGTGTCCCTCATTGATTCGGTTTACCTACCGGAGATGACCCCTAAAAATGTATGAAGACATTGAAGACAATGGTGGTATGTGAAGATATTCATATTGAAGACTATGACATGAGAACACATTGAGTGAAGACTATGGAGCGCGAAGACTGTGTTGTTTCGCTGTTTCCTTTTCTTCTTTGTTGAGTCATAGGAACCACCGTACTGTTAAGTGGGGTCCAAGTGAACTAAGTCAGAATGACTGAAGTGATGCTCAACCCAAATCCTATGTCTTCGAGCGAAGACAATGAGAGCAAATCTTATCCAGAGCTGGATGAGTCAGCTTTGCTTGTAGCCCAAGTAAAGTTGCCGTGTGTGTTTGAAATCTGACCGTTGGAACACGTGTCAGTTCCTTAGTGACCCCGGGTCATTTCGGACATATCAGGTCGGGTTGCCCAGTGGCTATAAATAGCCCACCCCCTACACCATAAATTGGTGGCTGCTCAGAGTTAGTTTACGGCTTTTGTCGTTTTGAGAGCAACCCACCTCGAAGACTTTGAGAGAGAAATCCTTGCGAGGACAAAGCCCAAACACCAAGAGCCAAAGAGTGTTAGGCATCACTGAAGTCTTTCTGTCTGTGTGACCTGAAGACTTATTACACTTGAGGACTGTGTATCCTCCAGCCGGTTAGGCGTCGCGTTCTGAGCATCCAAGAGTCATTGTGGATTGCCGGTGAACGAAGTCTGTGAAGGTTCGGAAGTCTACCTTGAAGACTTACCAGAGTGATTGGGCAAGGACTAAGTGTCCTTAGCTCAAGGGGAATAAGGTGAAGACGCGGTCTTCTGAGTTGAATCTCGGCCTCCCTAACCAAACGTACAGTTGTCACAGCAACTGGAACTGGTCCAACAAATCCTGTGTCTTCAACAAGTGACCGATTCTATCCTCTTCCTTCCTTTACTTAAGTTTGTCTTCGTGAAGTCATTGCCTCTGTGTGTATCGGTTTGACTTCATTGCTTGACTACTACTGTTGATTGGCTTCATACTATCTTCCATCCTGATCCTTACTACTTAGCTGCTATTAGTCCTGTACTTTCACATCATTGCATACTTGACTATGGTTTGCTTATGGTAGTTTATCTTCCGCTGCATATCAACTAGGTCATTTCTATTGTGTGTCTTCAAAACTTCCAAGTTTTGAAGACTTCCATAAAAATCGCCTATTCACCCCCCCCCCCTCTAGTTGATACTAGCACTTTCAGTTACTAACCCTCCAGGTCACGTGGGCGGCGACACCCTCCTCATCGAACGGACTTGGACTCTAGGGAGCTGGGACTATCCCGCCGATGTGGACTTGAAAAACCCATGGCATCCTTTACCCACCAACGCGGTGCACGGGGACTCCAAGGAGGTTCACCTAGACATACGCATTATCAAGTTAAATGTTGATCATTAGTCTTCGCTCAATGTAATCCGCTGTCTAAGCATGTGGAGACTTCCATGCAGGATCTTGCTCTATTGGAGTATCGCGCATGAATAAAAGTGTATCCGTTTATGGTTTAGTCTAGAATCTTCCATGTATGAATTTTTACTACAGTACTGGTGAAAGACTTACGATGAACCATTTCTTACATCTCCTCTGCCCCCTTGCAAGTCATCCTGACTTAATCCCTCCGTCTAGGTGTATAAGGGCATGGTTAATATTACTTAATAGTATAGCCAACTGTTGACTATAAGAAAGTGCCATGTCATCTATAGCCAACATGTATAACAATCGATACTCAAAAACTAATTCTTAAAGATCATTTCTTGCAAAGCACAATAAGTGTTATTTCTTCACAAGTTTTGGATGCAGGTTGAACAGTTGAACGCTTTTGTTTGCAAAATATGCCTTTTTATCTATTTCACCTGGATGTTTGTGAGCTCTAGAGATGAAATAATATCCGAAGAAACCTATCGATACCCGTTACACATGAGCTGACCCCTACATCCTTTGTCAAAATAAACAACTCCCTGATCAATGCATTTCACTCTTCGGTGCAACGCATGGGCACCTTACTACTATAGATTAGTACGACCAAAAATTGAACTAACGTTATATATAGTACGATAAATGCTGATGCATGTCACCTAAAATTATATCATTCCAAACTATGTTCAAATACGAAACCAACGATATAGTTTTTGTTGACATGAACTAACATTTTGTTAGTTAAATCTTCAGTCAAATTCAATGGGGGGCTAATAAACCACGACCGATGTAGTACAAGTGTAGAGGGTGGCGTTGCACGGGAGTCTCACCTCTCACCCTGCTCGTGGTGCGGCAGTAAAGCCGTCATATCACAAAACCAAACCACTCCCAGTAATAAGTGGCCTGGTAAAATAAACAGACAAGCAACCATCACATCCCTCCGTCTTTTTTGCATTTCATCTCTCTACATTTACTTTCTCCGGTTCATCTCGCACACTCGATCCCTAACTACTACTCCTAGGGCCAGTTCTTTTGGCGGCTTCCCCAGCTTTTCCCATAAGACTACTCACAGTGGAGAGTAACAATAAGGTGCCTCACTCATTTATTTGGGCTTGTAAACTACTACTCCATCCCGGTTTATTCCTCACCATTGTAATTTGTGCTAAATTTTCACCAAAGATTTAACTGATAAAATGTTACTCCCTCCGACTAGGTGTGTAAGTCATCTTACGAAAACCAAATAATCCCAAAACACTTAGGCGCGGTGCATTAACTTCTACCTCGTTTCTTGTTTCTTGACATATCAACCAATAAGAGATAAAGAGTGTGCATGCTTTTAATGACTTGAGATATCAAACACGACATGCAGTGGTTAGTTCATTGCATGCAATACTATTAATTAGCAAATAAACATTAACGTTTCTCGTTTTCTCCTCCTCCTTGATCATGGTGCACAGCCTAAGATGACTTACTCACCTAGACGGATGGAGTAGTGCATGTGACATGCACTAACATTTCATTAGTTAAATTTACGATCAAAATTTGACACAAATTACAATGGGGACCAATAAACCAGGACGGAGGTAGTAGTTATGGGATTACTAATCTAGAAGCCTAAAAGAACTGGCCCCTGGTACTCCTACTAGTAGTAGTACTCAAGTTGGAATTCCAATTGCACGGCACAACTTGTTAGGCAAAAAAATCGATACAGGGTGTAGGAAGCGGTTTGGGAATTTGCATGCCTTTCCAACCCGTGAGATACTCCGTACAAAGTATGATAGAGAAATAACCACAGAGAAGGAAGCTAAAAGTAAACAATCAAATGAGCATTTTTGCATTTGCTTTGCATTGAATTGTTTCACAAGCTTGACTAGTGTTGTTTTTCTACTTTTACAAAAACCGCATCGTAATGTTAAAACGTGCATTTGCATGTACATAAGTAATAGTAGTACTCCCTCCATCTAGGTGTATAAGTCTTCCCTCCTTCTTGGTCACGGTGCACAACCAAAGATGACTTATTGACCTGGACGGAGGGAGTAGCACAGTCTGCAAGCATATATCGAGAGAGACGTGTAGTGCGATAGTATATAGTAAAGTTTGTGCTATATGCACATACTTGCAAAATGCGTACGAATACACAAGGTTTCCAAACTTTCCCTTTTACATACTTAATTAAGGACGCTAAAAATTCCTAAATGTTCGGGATTTATCATTTGCGTCCCAAAACTAATGAGATCGCCTTACGAAATAAAAATTATACTCCTCCTAAAAGCCATGGCGCTCGTAGGAGCGCTTGCGGCGTGCCACAAGTGCCCTGGTGTGCGGCCGTTTCCCATGGCACCAACACAACGCCTCTTCCTCAGCCTCGCAACTTGTGAGGTGCTGATTGGCAGCTTGCCGGCGGGCGAGCGTGATCTCACCGGTGTGGTGATCCAGCGCCAACAAGTACTCCTCCTCGCTGGAAGCATGCACCTAGTCCATGTACCGCCAAGCGTAGATGAGGCGCTTGGGCCCGACTGCATTCAGGGCATCGGCACGGGCGTCCTCCGCCACCCTCACGGCCCTCGCACGAGCCTTCTGCCAAAGAGCCAATTGCCTGACTCTCTCAGACGCGACATAGGCCTCCCAGGCAGCTTGTTCCGCGGTGTGCTTCTCTTCCTCGGCCTTCTTCTCTACCTCTATTTTGGCGCGCTCTGCTGGAGGCAAAGCCTCCCATAAGGTGACATACATTTCTTTCCAAATCTCCTCAAGGCTGGGGGGCTCGGCGGGCGGCGCGGCGTTCTCCTCGTAGCGGGGAGCCGACGCGTCCTCCAACGCGCGTGCTGGCGAGATTGGGAACGCCGACGCATCCACCTCGATGCGTTGCGGCAAGGAGCGGAGCGCCGACGTGTCCTCCTCGGCTAGTGGCGACGAGGAACGGAACATCGATGTGTCGCGTTGCGGCGAGGAGCGGAACACCGACGCGTCCTCCTCAACTAGTGGCGGCGAGGAACAGAAGGCGATGCGTCGCGTAGCGGCGAGGAGCGGAACACCGATGCGTCCTCCTCGACTAGTGGTGGCGAGGAACGGAACTGTGATGCATGACCGTCCGCGCGGTGCAGCGAGGGGCTCCTAGGGGTTGGGAGGGGCAATGCCATGGTGGTCGATGTGAGAGGGAGGGGGAGGAGATAGCGATGAACGTGAACGTGAGGGGGAGGAGATAGCGATGTCGTGGGAGGTGTGGTATTTATAGAGAGCAATGGCACACCTACGTAAGATATGGACTGAGCTGCACTGACTTAACTACAGGTCCAGTTGCATCACTGACATGTGGGCCAGACCCCTGTTGGGCCCATATGTCAGTGACCCAATGCACTTGCAGTTAAGTAACAACTACGTGGGCATATTTGTTGGAGTAAATTACGGGGGAGGGAAGGGGTGGAAATATTGCTGGTCAGAGCGGATTGGACGAGCATGGGGGAGGAGAGTCATGCATGCAGATTTTTTCACACGGGGTGGAGTGGTGGGACCGCCGGAGGGAGAAGGAGAGTTTGGCAGGTATATTGTTTCCACACATGGATAGGAAAATATTTGGAGACGAACGGGCTTCCTGCAGGTATGGAGAACGGTGCATAATAAGTCATCTTGCATGTCGGGCTAGGTATAGTCTCAAGTCATTAAAAACATACACGCCCCACGCATGTTCATATTTCAACGTGGACTAAATTATTGCATGCGATGATTAAGGCTGGCCATAATGGTGGTATCTTAGCTGCTATCATGCACACGGGAATAGCAAACATGCTAATGTGGCAAAGAACTAAAGAAGAAAGGGGGGTTAGAGTAACTACTGTTCATGCATGCATTGGTAAACATATTTTTTTGTGAAGAACGACAGCATTAGTTGAGTACTTTTGCAAACTTCAAAAACTATTCCACCGCCTCTACTATCTTTCTAAGAGTAGGTGAAAATTTTGAATCGAGCCCTTTAAACTAGAAGGGAGGTAGTGGTACTCTAATAGCTAACCCTGTTGTGATGACAAGATAGGACATGGCACGCACCTGGACTGAGGAACTAGTCTGCATTGTGCATTTAAGTTTTGTCTGAAGTCAATGTACCTCTACTTTCACCAGACTTATAGAAAAATGTACTATCAACATTCACAATGTCAAATCAATATTTTTACACTCATTATAAAACGTAGTTCTTATACTCATTATCAGTGTTGTAGATATTGATATTTTTAGTATAAATTTGGTCCTGGGATTTCATTGATGCCTATCAAAGCGTGGAGGAAGCGGAGCTTAGGGCTTGCATTGCCGGTCTCTACATAGGTATTTATCTTCATAGTCCTGTAATTTTAGAGACTGATTGCGCTTTTGTGGTAGCGTCTCTTGCATCGGGGAACTATGACAGGTCTGCTACGCGTGACCTGAAGATGAAAGCGTTGAGCATCTCGAAGTTGATCAAGAATCTTCAATTGTCAAAGATTAGCCGTTCGACCAATAAGGTGGCACACTTAATCGCTAAGTATAGCTTTGACAATAGATTAGAGGGTATTCTTGTAAATAACATACCGCCCTGTGTGGTGAATATTGTATCGGATGAGTGTACTGGTGTGGCTGGTTAATTAATATAAGGTGGTGTTCAAAAAAAGTATAAATTTGGTCAAACACTTTGCAAACGGTTGACGGGAGTAAAAAGGACCAGAGGGAGTATCATGCATGCGGAGTAGGTAAAAAAATTGCTCATTTATAGCCGGTCGAAGTCTCAAAGGGCGCGACCGCACAAGGGAGGTGAAGGTCGTGGGAGGCGCGACAGTTGACAGAATTAAGTGAAGTTACATCCACGCGCCGGCATGGCGTGCGAACAAGCAGAAGCTATACCGTCAGGCCTACGATATGGGTCTAGTAGACATGACATCTAGTGGGTCCCGCATAGTACTCGAGAACTCTTTGGGGGCTTGCAGCCGTTTATCCACCAGGCAAGCCAGCAACCCCACACCGTTCGCACGCCCTACTCATCCCCGTCTTCTACATTACAACAGTTCGCTCCTAGTCGTCCCGTCCTTTCACATTAGTTCACTCCCAGTTTTTTTTTCGAGGTACAACAGTTGAACTTCTCCTAACCCTCCTCCAAAATCCATGGCCTCCCAAATCTCCATGGTCGCCGTTGAGTACCAGGTTAGAGCCATCACCGGTGATCAGTTCATCGTCATCTACACACATGGATCCGCGACAGTGAAAGCATGGCTTGCTCGCTTCCTACACATGTTCAACAGTTCAACGGATGAGTGGGTCGCTGGGCTAGATGTTGAGTACACCACAGTCCTGGGATGAGAGAAGGATCTAAAGGATGAAGAGAGGAAGAAGCCCGCCGTGATCCAGGTTTGCATACATAACGTTTGCTTGGTCTACCACATATGCCATGCCGATGTTGAGTGCCAGGATTTTAAGAACTTCCTCAAGGACAAAAGAGTGAAATTCGTTACTGTAGGCTTTAAGAACGACGGGGATGTCCTGCGTCGGATAGGTATCATTGGAGGCCAGCCCTTTGATCTCCAGAAGGCAAGTGAGGGAGTCCCGGACTAGGGGGTGTCCGGATAGCCGAACTATCATCATCGGCCGGACTCCAAGACTATGAAGATACAAGATTGAAGACTTCGTCCCGTGTCCGGATGGGACTTTCCTTGGCGTGGAAGGCAAGCTTGGCGATACGGATATGTAGATCTCCTACCATTGTAACCGACTCTGTGTAACCCTAGCCCTCTCCGGTGTCTATATAAACCGGATGGCCTTAGTCCATAGGACGAACAACAATCATACCATAGGCTAGCTTTTAGGGTTTAGCCTCCTTGATCTCGTGGTAGATCTACTCTTGTAACCCACATCATCAATATTAATCAAGCAGGACGTAGGGTTTTACCTCCATCAAGAGGGCCCGAACCTGGGTAAAAACATCGTGTCCCTCGTCTCCTGTTACCATCCGCCTAGACGCATAGTTCGGGACCCCCTACCCGAGATCCGCCGGTTTTGACACCGACATTGGTGCTTTCATTGAGAGTTCCTCTGTGTCATCACCGATAGGCTCGATGGCTTCTTCGATCATCAACGACGATGCATTCCAGGGTGAGACCTTCCTCCCCGGACAGATTTTCATATTCGGCGGCTTCGCACTGCGGGCCAATTCACTTGGACAGCTGGAGCAGATCGAAGGCTACGCCCCTGGCCGTCAGGTCAGATTTGGAAGTTTGAACTTCATGGCTGACATCCGCGGGGACTCGATCCTCGACGGATTCGAGCCACAGCCGAGTGTGCCGTATTGTCACGATGGGCATGATTTAGCTCTGCCGCCAGATAGTACCCTAGAGGCCGCACTCGAAACCACTCCGATCTTCAATTCGGAGCCAGCTCCGAGATCGAGGATGGATGCCTAGCCACCGCCTCGGGGGCTGCAACCTCTACGGTGATAGAGCCGAACACTGACTTCGTCAATCGTAAAGCTCGTGACTCCGAGGTGCCGGACTCCTTGCCGGACTCTGAACCTCCCATGCCCGCCCCGATCGAATCCGACGGGGCGCCGATCATGGAGTTCACCGCAGCGGACATCTTTCAACACTCACCTTTGGCGACATCTTGAGTTCGCTAAAGTACCTCTCGTTATCAGGAGAGGCCTGGCCGGACTGCGGCCAGGACGGTTGGGATGCGGACGACGAAGAAATTCAGAGCCCACCCACCACCCACTTGGTAGCCACTGTCGACGATCTAACCGACATGCTAGATTACGACTCTGAGGACATCGACGGTATGGACGACGATGCCGGAGACGACCAAGAACCAGCGCCTATCGGGCACTGGAAAGCCACCTCTTCATACGACATATACATGGTGGATATCCCAAAGGATGGGAACGGCGAAGGAATAGCGGAGGATGACCCCTCCAAGAAACAGCCTAAGCGCCGGCGTCAGCGGCGCCGCTCTAAATCCCGCCATAGCAAGAATGAGGATTCCGGCACCGGAGACAATAATACACCGGATAGCACCGAAGACAACCCACTCCAGCAAGATCCAGCACAGGAGAGGGGGACGCCAGCCCTCATGGGAGAGCGGCCGAAGAAGAGGTAGAGGACTATATGCCTCCCTCCGGAGACGAGGCAAGCCTCGACGACGACGAATTCGTCGTGCCTGAGGATCCCGTCGAACAGGAGCGTTTCAAACGCAGGCTTATGGCCACGGCAGATAGCCTCAAGAAAAAGCAGCAGCAGCTTAGAGCTGATCAAGATCTGCTAGCCGGCAGATGGACCGAAGTCCTCGCGGCCGAAGAGCATGAACTCGAACGCCCCTCCAAAAGCTACCCCAAGCGTAAGCTGCTCCCCCGATTAGAGGTGGAGGCATATGATCCCGCTTCACCAGGAGACAATACGGCTGATCTACCACCCCGTGGTCGCGACAGAGAGGCCTCAAGGCCCTTCACTAGACCCGTACCCCGGCATCGCTCGAAAAGCACAAGGCCACAGGGGAACACTCCGGACCTGCGAGACATATGGGAGGATAAGGCAAGACAATCAAGATCGATCTATGGATCACATGGGTGCCCCACGATACGTGACGATCACCGTCACCCCGGACACAGTAAGTCCGGCCGGGCCGAACACAACAGACAAAGCTCTTTTGAGCTCCGTCGCGATATCGCCCAGTACAGAGGCGCCGCACACCCACTGTGCTTCACAGATGAGGTAATGGATCATCAAATCCCAGAAGGGTTTAAACCCGTCAATATTGAATCTTATGATGGCACAACAGACCCCGCGGTCTGGACCGAGGACTATCTCCTCCACATCCACATGGCCCACGGAGACGATCTCCACGCCATCAAATATCTCCCACTCAAACTTAAAGGACCAGCCCGGCACTGGCTTAACAGCTTGCCAGCAGAGTTAATCGGCAGTTGGGAGGACCTGGAAGCCGCATTCCTCGGTAACTTCCAAGGCACGTACGTGCGACCACCAGATGCAGATGACCTAAGCCACATAATTCAGCAGCCATACGAATCGGCCAGACAATTCTGGACACTGTTCTTAACCAAGAAAAACCAAATCATCGACTGTCCGGATGCCGAGGCCCTCGCGGCCTTCAAGCATAACATCCGCGACGAGTGGCTTGCCCGGCACCTGGGACAGGAAAAGCCGAAATCCATGCCAGCCCTTACATCACTCATGACCCGCTTCTGTGCGGGTGAGGACAGCTGGCTAGCATGCAGCAACAACCTCAACAAAAATTCTGGCAGTCCGGATATCAAGGAACATAGTGGCAGGTCGCATCGCAACAAAACAAACACCGCATTAACGGCGATAACAGTGAGGATACGGCAGTCAATGCCGGATTCAGAGGCTCTAGACCCGGTCAATGGAAAAAGCCATTCAAAAGAACAACTCAGGGTCCGTCCAATTTGGACCGAATTCTCGACCGCTTGTGCCAGATACATGGCACCCCTGAAAAGCCAGCTAACCACACCAATAGGGACTGTTGGGTGTTCAAGCAGGCAGGCATGTTAATTGCCGAAAACAGCGACAAGGGGCTACATAGCGACGACGAGGAAGAGACCCGACCACCGAACAATAGAGGACAGAAGGGTTTCCCCCCATAGGTGCGGACGGTGAACATGATATATGCCATGCACATACCCAAAAGGGAGCGGAAGCGTGCACTCAGGGATGTATACGCGATGGAGCCAGTTGCCCCAAAGTTCAATCCATGGTCCTCTTGCCCGATCACCTTTGACCGAAGGGACCACCCCACCAGCATTCGCCATGGTGGGTTCGCCGCATTGGTTCTAGACCCAATCATCGATGGATTTCATCTCACCAGAGTCCTGATGGACGGCGGCAGCAGCCTAAACCTGCTTTATCAGGACACGGTGCGCAAAATGGGCATAGACCCCTCAAGGATTAAACCTACCAAGACGACCTTCAAAGGCGTCATACCAAGTGTAGAAGCCAATTGTACAGGCTCAGTTACACTGGAAGTGGTCTTCGGATCCCCGGATAACTTCCGAAGCGAGGAGTTAATCTTCGACATAGTCCCGTTCTGCAGCGGCTATCATGCCTTGCTTGGATGTACCGCGTTCGCAAAGTTCAACGCGGTGCCGCACTACGCATACCTCAAGCTCAAGATGCCAGGCCCTAGAGGAGTCATCACGGTCAACGGAAACACCGAACGCTCCCTCCGAACGGAGGAACATACAGCGGCTCTCGCGGCAGAAGTACAAAGCAGCCTTTTAAGGCAATTCTCGAGGCAGCCGGACACAGCTAAGCATGCCCGGAGTAACCTACAACACGACCACCTGGCACGTTCCGAGCACACGTAGCAGTGCGGCCCCAACCCAGCCCCTGTAAAACATTAAGACAGACCCTTTGCGTACTCCATTACGCTCTGAAGATACCATGGGCATGGGGCAAGGGGCTCGACCATGATAAGCCCAGACTGCGGCTCAACCGCACCAGGGGCTCTTAAGTGTGTCGTTTCTTTTTCTTTTCCTTTTATTTTTTACCTACAGGACTCCGTTCGTCAGAGGCCCTGTCCGGCAGCAGACATGCCGAACCCACGATGCAACAGCCAAGGAAGGAGAAAGGCTACAACGAAAATCCAGGTGGTCTCCATCATGAGCATTAAATCTGTTTTACGCATTATTCCGTAGCCTATCCCTGGAGGGGGACATGTTAAACAGTCCCATCCCTTGCTTACCGCACCACTTGTATCGGCCTGCACTTATAGCAGTTTTTATTGAGCAATGCAGCACATTTTTGCTTCTAATTGCATTTCTTTCTTACACATATGTTCATCTATGACATGTTGCATCCGTACGTTTTGGTACGGCTAAATACACCAGGGGCTTATGTTTCCCGTGTTATGGTGTGATAAGTCCAAACACTTTCACAAGTGCGGCACCCCGAGCTTATAGCATTATATGCATCGGCTCCGAATCATGTTCTTGGGTCAATACTTGGGTTTGCCCGGCTCCCATGTTTTGGTACCTTACGTTCCATTTTATCGGCTAAGGTAGCACTGGGAGAACCACTGCGATTGCGCCCCAGTTGAGCTGCGTTAACGCCTCAGTGGAGAAAGCTGAAACTGACCGTCATGATGAGGCGAGAGCTGGCCGCTGTTCGAGAGGTTCTTTGCGAGTCCCTAAAGACTTATGCCGCTTCGAGCGAGGAGCCAGATTCTGTCCGGCCAAGGCGTGGATAGCGCCCCAAATTCGGCCTTCTGAAAACTAGGGGCTTCACCGAAATTTAAAATTATAGAATTCTATGGCTAAGTGAGAGTGTTCAAGCATTATAAGTCTGGTTGCCTTGTTCGTTGTGTTGAGCGCCTCCCTCGATGGACCCAAATATTGGAACAAGAGTGCCCAAATTTATCCCAAACACCCCAGCACTCGTGGCATGGGGGCTGAAGCCGACGACTTGCCATCTCTCAGATTTGATAAACATACGCACACAAAAGGTAATATTTTAAATTAACAAGTGTTGCTTCACGCATATGAACTTGGTTTTCAGCGCACAGGATAACAAAACGCGAGTCTACTCAAAAACTTCTTCTTTGGAGCACTCACCCGCAATAATGCGGGCGCCCTTCAGCACACTCCTATAATACATCGCCGGCGTGCGATGCTCCTTGCCCTCTGGTGGGGGGTCCGTCACAAGCTTCTGGGCATCCATCTTGCCCCAGTGCACCTTTGCGTGGGCAAGGGCCCGACGCGCACCCTCGATACAGGCGGAGTGCTTGATAACTTCAACCCACGGGCACGCGTCCACCAGCCGCCGCACCAGGCCGAAGTAGCTCCCAGGCATAGCCTCCTTAGGCCACAGCCGAACTATGAGGCCCTTCATGGCCTGTTCGGCCACCTTGTGGAGCTCGACCAGCTGCTTCAGCTGGTCGCTAAGGGGCACCGGATGTTCGGCCTCAGCATACTGAGACCAGAAGACCTTCTCCGTCGAACTCCCCTCCTCGGCCCGGTAGAATGCGGCAGCATCGGACACGCTGCGAGGAAGATCTACGAACGCTCCTGGAGAGCTCCGAATTCGGGTAAGCGACAGGTAATTAACACTCACATGCTTACTTTGCATGAAAAATGCCTTACCCGCTGCTATTTTCTTTACCGCCTCTATCTCCTGGAGGGCCTTGTAGGCTTCGGCCTTAGCGGCTTTGGCACTCTCAAGAGCCGTTGCAAGCTCACACTCTCGAGTCTTTGAGTCACGCTCTAGGCTCTCGTGTTTTTTCACGAGATCCTGGAGCTCTTGCTATACCTCCGCCACCCACGCCTCCTGTTTCTCTCGCTCGGTGCGCTCCGCAGCCGCATTGCGTTTGGCCGCGGCCACCGCCTCCTTTAGGGTCGCCACCTCGTTAGTGGCCCCTACAATACCCCAGTTATCCTTGTCATTTTTCTTGCAACCAAATCCTTTTCTGTAAGGTACAATTTTCATAAGGTATTACTCACCTTCTTTTTCCTCGAGCTGCTTCTTGGCATGGCCGAGCTCGTTCTCGGACCGCTCGAGGTTTTCCTTCAAAGTATTGACCTCCGCAGTCAGTGCGGCAGAGGTCATCAGCACAGCCTGCAATCCCATATTGACATATTTTCATGACTCCTGCATTTATCTTTCTAAAGATCCTCAGTCCGGCTGGGGCTACTGTCTATGCGGTACCATTTTACATATATTGAAATTCTTACCTCAAAGCTTGTTAGAAGGCTACTGCAGGCTTCGGTCAGCCCACTCTTGGCGAGCTGAACCTTCTGAATCACCGCACTCATAACAGTACGGTGTTCCTCTTTGATGGAGGCGCCGTTGAGCGCCTCCAGCAAATTATCCGGCACCTCCGGTTGGACGGAGGCAGCCGGCGTCGCGGTCTTGCCCTTCTTACGAAGGGGTCGCCCGCCGGACTCTGGAGCCACTATGGGTTCCGGGGCTGTGTCCGGTGCAAAGTCCGGGAGGTTGTCCTGCGACACCTCTGGGGCCCTCTCCTCCTAGTGGTTCCCTTCCTGGGATCCCACCTCGGCATCGTTCGTATCACGGGGGGTGGAGGCAGTCGGAAGAGAATCCATATCCGATGCCCCTAAGGACCCGCTTGACGAAGTGGGGAGATCATCCTTAGGCGGACTGCAGGGTTGTATGCGGCATTAGAAAGACATAATGTGGCGGAAAACGAAAACCTTGAAGTTATTCGGGAGTCCAGATACTTACGATCTCGCGAGAGGCTTGGCCCTTGGAGGCCAGTCCTCGTCGTTGTCACTGGCGTTGGCAGAACAGTCCGGGGGAAGAGTTTTTCCCCTCTTGGACCCTTCGGCCTCCCTTGTTGGGGAGGCCTTCCTTTTCTTCTCTCCCCCCGCTGGGGGAGAGGCTTTCTTCTTCTCCTCCTCGCCTTGGTGGGAGGAGTCGGCCTCGGATTCATCGTCCGATAGCACCTGAAAACGGGAACTCTTCCGAGTCCCCGTGGCCTTCTTCTTGGCCTTCTTCTCCGGCACCACGAGGGGTGCCGGAGCTAGCAACCCCGTTAGGCGGGCGTCAGCTGGGTCCTCTGGCAATGGGGCCGGACAGATAGCCTGTGCGGCCTTCTTCAGCCAGTCATGTCAAAGGAAAGGGAGTTTAGATCCCGCATAGAGTCAAACTATGAATGACAAGCGTCCCGTAAAGGACAATATCACTTACCTCGTCAGCTGGACGCTGCGAGCTGAATCCGCGATCTTCGGTAGCGGATGCGGGAGCTTCGGCGCCCTTGAACAGCACCTTCCAGACCTCTTCATACGTAGTGTCGAAGAGCCCATTCAAAGTCTGGAGCTGCGCCGGATCCAACTCCCACATATTGAAGCCCCGTCGTTGGCACGGGAGAATCTGGTGGACGAGCATGACCTGGACTACATTGACAAGCTTGAGCTTCTTGTCCACCAGCTTTTGGACGCAGGCTTGGAGTCCGGTCAGCTCCTCCGAATCGCCCCAAATCCGGCCGCTCTCTTTCCAAGAGGTGAGCCGTGTGGGGATGCCGGATCTGAATTCGGGGGCCGCTGCCCATTCGGGATCACGCGGCTCGGTGATGTAGAACCACCCCGATTGCCACCCCTTAATGGTTTCCACGAAAGTACCCTCCAGCCACGTAACGTGGGACATCCTGCCCACCATGGCGCCTCCGCACTCCGCTTGGCTGCCCTTCACAACCTTCGGCTAGACACTGAAGGTCTTGAGCCACAAGCCGAAGTGGGGCTCGATGCAGAGGAAGGCCTCGCACACGACGATAAACGCCGAGATGTTGAGAATAAAATTCAGGGCCAGATCGTGGAAATCTAGGCCGTAGTAGAACATGAGCCCCCGGACAAAGGGATGAAGTGGGAAGCCCAGTCCGCGGAGGAAATGGGGAAGGAATACTACCCTCTCATGGGGCCTGGGGGTGGGGATGAGCTCTCCCTCGTTGGGGAGCCGGTGCGCAATATCGCTGGATAGATATCCGGTGTCGCACAGCTTCTTGATGTGTGCCTCCATAACGGAGGAGGCCATCCATTTGCCTCCCGCTCCGGACATGATCGGAGAAGGTTGAGGTGGGATGTGCGGGCTTGAGCGCTGGAGCTCGGGTTCACAGAGATGGATAAGCTAAGGAGGAAGAAGGCGCAGGGAAAAGGGTTGGATCTTTATCCCCTTATATGGGCGGACAAAAGCATGTGTCCCCACCGGCCCGATAAAACTCGCTTATCCTCCAAGCGTCGCGATTGATGGCGCGGTTGGGTTACCCACATCCGTAATGATGGGAATCCCGGAATAAGGGGAACATGATCTCTGCTTCAACAGGACGTTCCAAGGAAACCGCTTCGCTAAACGCGCTGAAGTGGTACAAAAAAATGTTTCAAATAAAGGCTTGGTTGTGGTGTGACGTTACGCCATAGAATACGTTAGCAGATTGATCTTGTGTAAAATTATTCTCTCTACGGTGGTATGTGGAATTTATTTTTGCATAGCCGAACACTATCCTGGTGTTCACGATCTTCTATAAATTATTCGGAGGAGGAACCCGCCTTGCAATGCCGAAGACAATATGCGCACCGGACTCGTCGTCATTGAAGCCTGGTTTAGGGGCTACTGAGGGAGTCCCGGACTAGGGGGTGTCCGGATAGCCGAACTATCATCATCGGCCGGACTCCAAGACTATGAAGATACAAGATTGAAGACTTCGTCCCGTGTCCGGATGGGACTTTCCTTGGCGTGGAAGGCAAGCTTGGCGATACGGATATGTAGATCTCCTACCATTGTAACCGACTCTGTGTAACCCTAGCCCTCTCCGGTGTCTATATAAACCGGATGGCCTTAGTCCATAAGACGAACAACAATCATACCATAGGCTAGCTTCTAGGGTTTAGCCTCCTTGATCTCGTGGTAGATCTACTCTTGTAACCCACATCATCAATATTAATCAAGCAGGACGTAGGGTTTTACCTCCATCAAGAGGGCCCGAACCTGGGTAAAAACATCGTGTCCCTCGTCTCCTGTTACCATCCACCTAGACGCGCAGTTCGGGACCCCCTACCCGAGATCCACCGGTTTTGACACCGACAGCAAGCCTGGTGTCCTCCTCTCAACCTTCAATGCTGACCCTGGCAGCAGCCATGATTGATCCTTCATACGCTAGACTGAAGAAACCTCATCATGAGTTTCATCATGCATGGGAGTCGAAGACATTAGACGAAGATCACATCCTATACACAGCAATGGATGCCTACCTTTGTTTAAATATCTACAAGGGTTGGATGAAGAAGCAGAGCCCAGTGTCCGGTTCAAGCAAAGAAGCGTCGGCGAAGAGGAAGAGGAAGAGGGACGAGGACGAAGTCGAGGACGTGGACTCGGACTCCGAGTAGGTGGCAGTACCGTCGCTCATGCTGGTTCTACTGCAGTGTCAAGCGGACTAGTTGCTTAGTTTATTTTCAAGGGTGTGTTGTGCTGAGGCCCCAGCAGAACTATGTTTATGTTCTTTCTCGTTATTTGAACTCTTTAGTACGTACAGTAGTACTAGTACTATGTCTTACTACTGTTCTTCTTGCAGTTGGTACTACTGCTCGTATCTTTGTGTTAATATTGTACTTAATACGTTCGTACTAGTAGTATAATTTGGGTCAGTCGATTTGTGAAAGAAGTTCGACGGAGCGAAGGAAGAAGACGGCAGAAGAGGTGGAAGAAGCCCTTCTAGCCATCCATGTTGCATCAAACGGCTCACATGAGTCGACTGACCCAAATTGCTCCTTCAGATTGCAGGATCCACATGGCATTCAAGGTCTCGAAGGTAGATTCCGCGTCTGCACCCGGTTTGCAGGCTCGACGCGCGCGCGACCGTCTTCCGCCGCGACAGCCACCATGCGCGCCTTCTCCGCGCGGGAGGATACGACAATGACACGCTAGTTCCTCCTCGCCGGTGTGCTCGAGCACGCGCTCGTCCTCCTCTTCATACGTTGCATGCATAGACGTGGCTCCACCAGCTGCTCGCGTGCTTGGCAGCGCGGCGGCATCGCGAGGAGGGATGGCAGATGACGTGAGTGGGCGAGCCTTCGGCTTCATGGCATAGGGACGGCGGCGACACGGCGGTGATGGGCAAGAAATTGTTGGCAGGAGCAGGCGGGCGCCGGCATGCGCAACGGCGGCGGCAGCATATTGATGAGTGCGCGTGTGGGAGCTTACTTTAGGTTTATATAAGGTTGGTCAAACTTAAAAGAAAGTCGTACTAGTACACATAAACATTAGACTTAGGCAGCGCTTTTATTAGTTAGTACCACAGCCACGATACGGAATCATGTGCAAGCGCGTGAACCGCGGCCGCACGGTCGATCGAACGGTGCGTCACCGTGTCACGCTCAAAGGACATCCACCGAACCTTTTTGTGTGTGTGAAAACAATCCTCGAATATTACTCAACTTTTTTTTCCTGGGAAATTTCTTGACGCTGCAATATTTCCATATATTTGAATTTAGCTCCAGTTCGTTTTATTTGGATTTGGACGTTTTAGGTGCGTCCTAGTTTTTTTAATACTGATTTTGTGTGTGTGACTGAGAGAGAATGTGTGTATGTATCCATATGTGTGTTCTGGCGGAAGGGCAATGTAGAGAAGGTGTGCGTGTGATACAGACATAGAGAGGTGTGAATGTGCAAATGATCATGCATGAGTGAGACATAGACAGATGCCGATACATTGTGTATACATGAGAGAACGGTCTTCTAGTTTACTTGTGTGTGTGTGAGAGAGAGAGCAAGACAGAGACAGAGCGAGGAGCATCCATAACACAACAACCATCTATCTCGATTCGTCCGTCCCTCGCATGATCGCGTGCAACACATGCATCAACGCGCACATTTTGACACCCTCACACGGCCCCTGCCCACCTCAAGGCCCGTACAATCTCTTTGTGAATACCCATTTCTCTCCTTAGGTTTGTTTTCTCTCAATATCTGACACACACACACACATAGAGAGAGACACACACACACACGCAGCACAACACACACACACCCTCCCCCGAGCACACAATTCATCCCCATCCAAGGTTATACGGCGACCACTCTCGCTTGTGCTTCTTTGCATCCCAACATGCAAAACACCTCAATCTTCAAAGAGGGTATCGAGCAGATCGAAGACGGCGACCACACCGTGCTAGAGAATGCGGGGTCATTTGGAAGCAGGGTGATGTGACAACGGCTGATTGACTCCTCCCCCCACCCTCTCTCTCTCTCTCTCTCTTGCACAAAATTACCAATCCCTCTCTCCCCCACACAAAATTGCCAATCCCTCAACCCACGAGATCCTTCCCCTCTCTTCCATGTTTATCTAGCTCTCACATCAAACATGTTGTCTCTTCTCCTTCCACGTATACAGAATCCGGATGCACACGCACCTCACATATATTACATGTCTCCATCTTTCTCACAGACCTAACTTCTTCCTCTCTCTTTCTCTCTCTATATATCTCTCTCTGTCTTGTTAGGTTTGTCTCCTACTCTCTCGTCCACATACATACAATCTTTCTTGCCCTATCTGCTCCATCTTCAAAAGCTCCTTGTGCACGTTTCATTCACACATTGGGATATGTCAAAATGTTGCTTCTATAATGGCTGATGTAGAGTTATGGTTGTTTTTGTTGCATCCTACAAAGTAATAACTATGAAATGCATTTAGATTCTCATTTGACTGGGATTATGTGAGTTTGAGCATGTTGTGAAGTACTGTAGACCTTGTATACATCTTGGGATTCGGCAATGATTGTAACTATTGAATTGTATAGACCATTACATTCGTAGTCAATAGCCTAATATATTTATTTCACAATTTCAACAAATGATTAGTTCACTACAAACTAAGAAAACAAATGTGTACTCCCTTCGTGTTTATTTAAGTCCATGTATTAGCATTGGTCAAAGTCAAGTTTTGTAAACTCTCAGAAAGCTTATAACAAAAAAATATTAACATATACAATAACAAATAGATACCATTAGATTCATTATTGAATGTACTTTCACATCATACATATTTGTTATGGTAAATATTTATATTTTTCTATAAACTTGGTCAAACTTTAAGAAGTTTGACTTTGGTCAAACCTAATATGCAGAGTTTACTACTACTACTCGCTAGTTACTTAGCTGAATCACTCAACACGCCACACGGGGAGTCCAGTGTCACAAAATTTTGAGGTCGGCGGGGAAATCTCCCGCGACCCTGATTCGAGCAGTGGGAAGTTACCATCATAGCCTTCAGAACAGGCCTACGGATGACGCTTGGTAGGGGGCTGTTTTCGTAACTTCAGGTTCACCCTACCCAGCTAACCCCATGCCGGCACCCAGAGTAGTACACCTGAATACTCCCCATTTTCTATCCCCACCGCAAAATATACTTCTCCATGGCACCGCAGCCTTCGTGCTCCTCCCCCTTTACATCGGCGCACTCATCCACCGCAGCACATCTGCCTCATCGATGACCTCGTACGCCGCACTGGAGCCGGTCCACCATTGTCGTCGTACATGGAGCCTCTTCCCCGGCATCGTCTTCCACGGTCTCGGATCTGCTTCTCGGAAGCCGACGCCAAGCGCAGAAGTACCACCGTCGTGAAAAATGAACTGACTCGCGTTGCCGACCATGACTCACAGAGGCCGCCGCGACCATCGTTCTCCTCCTCGATTGGTAATGTGTCTATTGAATCACTTAGCAGTACATGTGCAGTTCCAATTTTGTTCATACCTACCCTTCAAATTTCCTGGGTGCTATTGTTCCCGTAAAAGTAATTGGTTATAGCCTCCATTGTCCAACAGAATATCAGCTTGTAATTGTGCGTCGCTCCTGTATCGTGCTATCCTTGGGTAGGTTTTTCATCTGCAACCAGTAGTGTGGCAAATGATGGAAAGGTTTTTAGAACTAGCAAGATGCCCATGCGTTGCACACATCAAGATGCATTTGTATGACTAGTTTATCTTGTGGGAGAAAAGGATGAATGAGGGAAGGACTTATTTGCAAATCTGGAGAGGGGTATGGGTATCTTTTTGCAAAATTCCCATTTGTTTCCTTCCTATCTGTCAGATATAAATCGGACGGCCTATATTAAGTATAGAGAAAAAAAAAGTAGACAGTAGAGAAGTAGGGAAAAATATTAAATATAAAATATAAAATAAATATAACAGTAGAGAAGAGAGTAGAGATAGCAGAGACGTCGGGAAAGGATCGCGCGCACGGGAAAAAGCGGTCGGGCGGTGCTCTAGTTTTGGCGCGCGGCGTCTGGCGTGCTTTATAAAATCCAACGCCCTCCCACCGCTATGTGCCTTGCCACCGCTCTCTCACCGCTCTGTGCCTCGCCACCGCTCTCTCCCCGCTCTTTTTCACCTCGCCACCGCCGTGCCACCATGCCGCCGCATCACTGGGAAACTTGGGGATACCGCGGCGTTCGCACACGCCCCTCCGGCGGCTTCTCCGCCGAGATCCGGTTTCGTGGGATGCGCCTCGGCCTCGGCAATTTTGACATCCCAACAAGGCCGCCCACGCATACGACGCGGCGGCGTGGCGCCTCCGGTGGCATCATAGAACATTGAACTTCCCCAACATGTCGACGCGGGAGCGGGCGCAGGAGCTCGCGCCTCTGCCGCGGCTTAGCACCGACGAGGATCGTCGCGACAACCGGAGGCAGGAGCACCGTCTCGGCATCACCGAGATGGATGAGGAAGCCATGGCGCTATGGTGCCAACACATCCCGCATGACATCATCAACGAGCGTGAGTTCTACGCGCAAAGGAGGGTGGAGAGGGATAAGAGGAGGGCGGAGCGAGCCGCCTATCGCGAGGACAAGCGTAGGCGAAAAGCGGACGCTCAATTCAACATGAGGCTAGGAGCAGCATCGCCCTGGGAATCCGACGACGATCGGTATCTTCACGCCTACAGTCAGACGTCGGAGGAGGACATCACCGAGGAGGAGTCGGACGACGAGGAGTAGTTGAATTATCTTTTTTTATCTATCTATGCTGAGAACTATCCTCTACTCTGTAGTCTCTACTTCTCGATCTCAGCACTATAAACGCCTTTTTAAAGTGCCGCGCATTGCGATTCTGTTGGAGATGCTCTAACATGGCAGATGAGTGCTTTAATGTTGCCCACAAGATGCGCGAGTATTACTAGTAGTATATTTTTCTTGCCATGTTGAGATTTTAAAACCATGAGTGCGAACATGCAGAAGAGCGATGAAGACCAAACACAGGATATTCGGGACATCTTCAAGGAGCGTGGCAAGTTAAAGAGGAGCTGCACCGAACCTGTAAAACGAGCTTTGGTAAGTAACACCCTTTCAATTACTTTCGTTTAGCCTCGTGTTCTTCGATGTGTATATGTTGTAGTTTTTGTTTCTCTTAAGCATGGTGTTCTTTGATGTGTAATAAGA
The DNA here is from genome assembly GCF_002162155.2 of Triticum dicoccoides. Lineage (NCBI taxonomy): Eukaryota > Viridiplantae > Streptophyta > Magnoliopsida > Poales > Poaceae > Triticum > Triticum dicoccoides. Next base: position 688,797,052 of record NC_041389.1, on the reverse strand, counting down.
AGAGTCTTAATCGTCCTAATGCTTTCGTTTTTAGCTTGATGTAGGAAGTGGGTGTTCTCACCTTGTAGTCTGTTTTTATATATTTTTTCATTTTGAATTCACTTCTCCGAGTTCTATTTATCTGGCTTCTACTAAATGGATCTAGGTTGCTCTGAGTATTGATCTAAAAAAGAAGTAACTTCATGTTAGGATGCAGTTCCTGCGAGGAGGGAAGTATGGCCAACCTCGAGATCATGCTTCCAAAATGAGGCTGGATTACACACAAGGTGCCAGTTCCCTAATGATGTTGGATTAGACATAAGGTGCAAATTCCTAGATGATGCTGGATTACACACAAGCCAGGTGGAGTCGTCAGCTATTCGTGTCCTTGTGGCATTAGTAAAGGCTGAAAGAAAGCGTGCAGCAGCCCTTGAGAATGTAGCTGAGTTCCTGAAGAAGCGAAAGAGCAATCAGATCCTCTCTTCACCCAAGCCAAAGAAGAGATGGAAGAAGCCAGAAATAAGCTAGCAGAGGTAGAGCAGGCTAGGCATCTCCTGCTATCTAAAACTGTTGTCAATACAAAATTTCCTTCATAATAGCTAGGTTCAAATGTTTATCCAGTCAGCATGCATGTTGTGATGTCCGTGCATCTACTGATGTGGCACAAAATGTTTTTTTCAGGTCATGTAATAATAGCAATTACTTTCCAAACAATAACAGACGAAGCATTGGACATGGTATAGTTCACGCGCAAGCCCGGCATTCCAAGTTCAACTTCCACATCAAACTCATGTTCACAGATATCTGCACATTCATACATAATGTCCAGAACCATGATTCACTTCAAAGCCAAAAAAATGTGAGGAGAGTTATAAATAAAGAAAAACCTCTACTAGTTCCTGCTACCAGTGCGAGCACAACAAGTCAAGACCATGCGTAAATTAATTATATTTTAGTCATTTTTTGTGTTCTAAAATGCCTGCCGACTCGCGGAAGGACGTGTTGCCAGCACACGCGCGGATTCAATGAAGCCAGGCGGGGCAGTCTTAAGCTGGTTGCACGTGGCGAGGAGGCGTGCTCAGCCGGGCCTGCAGCGAGTGCGGCCCTCTTGGCCGGCGCGCCGGTTCAATGCCTGCGCTATTGGAGGTCGCGTCTGTGTCAGAGCAATCACTCCCTCCAGTCCTTTTTTGTTTGGGTATAACAAAATCTCGTTTTCCATTCACATTTTACAAGTAAAATTCGTGGACAAACTTTGACCCAAAGTACGATGGGGACTAGTAAACCAGAATGGAGGTAGTAGTTTTTTTAATCAAAGAAGAGTTTCCCCTTCCGATTTTCATTACTGAAAACCACCATCTAAATCTAAACCATAGTATTTGCCCTAGAACTACCAGGTTCAACATCTCGCAACATAAACCCATACAACCATACGCCAACGAGGTACGTAGTACTATGAATTCCATTTTTGCTCCATACCAATCGTTCTAAAAACTAGTTACTACTTATAACGCGCCATTGAAAATCGGAACTCTTAACCCCGCTAAAAAAACGACATTTTAAACGTGGCTACTCGTTCTGTGGCAACTGGCGAGCCACTGTGCTCCAAGTCGTTCACCTGTGGTCCCGACCATCAACTCCTACGAATCAAATAATCACGCGAGCTGACTATTCCTACAAAGGTGCCCCACCATGTACCCGGTACCCGTGAATACAGCAATCGTGCACCTAGGGTTTTAGGGTTTATTTGTTAACGTCGCCTTTACGTAACACTCATGTGTGCGAGATAGTGAGAGGCCGACTGCGTGTGTGCGCCTTTTCTCTTTGTATATGTACTCCACCATTTGTCTGGTGTCCAAAAAATTATAATAACTACTAGCAATGTGCCAATGTGTTGCCACACGATCAAAGTAGATTAATACATATTCACCGATTTGATAGAAAAAAAGTCTAGTTTTAAAATACCTATATCACTAAAAATATGTTATGTTTCACTCAAAATATATTCCTTTGGCGGTTTTGATGAGATAAGGGAGGAATGTTGTTGGTTTCAAGATTCGAGAAGTGGTATATGTCTAATATCTACTATTACTAGAAACATGCGCGTGCGTTGCACGGAACATCAAGATCTTGTGGGAGAAAAGGATGAACAAGGGAAGGCCTTATCTGCAAATGTGGTGAAGAGTGCGGGTAAATTGCCATATTTTCCTTCCTATCCGTCAGATATAAACCAGACGACCTACATTGCAGGATGGCAGGCCCACCATCATCACCAACTCTATTTTTATCCCTACTCTTATAAAAAGCATTGTCGGTGATGATCGTGTGCCTGCCGTCCTGCAATATAGGTCGTCCGATCTATATCTGACGGAAGGAAACTATGGCAATTTTGCAAAAAGATACCCACACCCCTCTCCACATTTGCAAATAAGGCCTTCCCTTGTTCATCCTTTTCCCCCACAAGATAAGCTACTCATACAAATGCATCTTGATGTTCCATGCAACGCATGGGCATCTTGCTAGTTGTTGCAAAAAGCCCATGTGTGTGTGAGAGAGAGGGAGAGTGTAGGAGGACGGAGTGCATGTGTGACAAAAACACAAGGAGTGTGTGTGCGATAGGTATCATCTTAAAATGAGGCGATAGTGTATGTGTGCACGATCGAGAGGGCGTGTCTCAAGAAGGGAAGAAAAATCTACATAGATACAAGGAGCGGGAGAGAGACATGTATGCGATAGTGGAAGCACGAGTGTGCGGGTGTATAAACCTATCTAGAGGCTAGCTAGTCGATAAATGTTTGTGAGAGAAATACGAGTCGGGGCGCGAAAGCGAGAGTTTTTTGTGTGCGAGAGAGAGAGACGGTAGTCGAGAAGGGGAGTGGAAGCAGGAGTTGTGTGTGTGTCTGTGAGAGAGAGGGGGGGTTGTCTGATCGGTAAAACAAATGAATAATGTCAGTCTGGGATGGAGACAAAAAGGAGACCGCAACAAATGTTGTATCTACAGGAGAGAGAGAGAGAGAGAGAGAGAGAGAGAGAGAGAGAGAGAGTAATTTGGTGGTATGGGCCATATGTAGAGACATATAGGGTGTGTGAGAGAATCCCATAGAGAGAAAGACAAAGTGAAAGACGAGTGAAGACTGTGTGTGTGGTGGTGAAAAAGAAAGCTTAGGTACTGAGTGATACCAGAGAACAGTAGAGACGTGGGAGATAATGAAAACCGTGTAATGTATAATGATAAGGAGAGTGTGACACTTCTCAAGGGAGACGTCGAGAGACCATGTTTGCGAGGATAGGAGAAACATGAAGTGAGCATGCAGGTGAGCTGGAGAAAAGAGAGTGATAGCTACCTGAAGGAGCATGCATGTGAGAGAGATGGGCGTGAAAGGAGTGAACAAAAAAGGGATTCAAATATTTCAATTCGAGATGATGATACATGTAATCCATACTCGAACCAAAATTGATCTATCAAACATGCATACTCATATGAATTCATGCACATCTATGTTATTTAATATGTAGATATCACTGATCCATACATTTTAGTAGAATATCATCATTTGGTTAAAAAAATTCGAATTCAACCTTAAGATTTTGAGATCGTTGTATTTGTAAATCATATTATACATATAAAGGAGCAGAATTCTTTGTTGTGCTTTTGAAAGTATATATAAAAAATGATGTATATAGAATGTAATTCCAATTGAAAATAGATCCCGCCCGAAAAAAATAGAATACAAACGGGATTCGAATTGAGTTGGCACGGTAAACGTGCACTGTGCAAAATTTGAACGAAGCGAGGAAAGTCGCAGTAACCACCCGAAACCAAAATCTGCGAGATGGAAATTACTACTGCCTATCCCTGCCACGCAAAGCCTATCTGCAGGATTTCTATAGGTTTCGATAGGGGTAGGTTTGTAATTTCACCCAAACGTGATGTAACCGCCTCTCACCCGGATTCATACATGGTGGGCGCCAAAACACAGTGTGTCCTCGGCCGAAATCGACTCCCTCCCCGATTCATATTCATACACGGTGGGCGCCAAAAACAAACTCTCGTTGGCAAATATTCGGTGTATGCGAGATTACCATCCTATCCCCAACCGACTAATGTTGCTGTGATGTAGTAGAAATTTGAAACGGGGGCTAAGTTTGTAAATTTCCTCGCATTTGAGACAAGCGCGCCCTGAATACATGGTTCCCCCCTTCCTCTCTACCTCCCTTTTCCCCATTCGTACTCCGTGGGCGCCAAAACACCCTCTTCACCCCACCCCCCTCCGTCCACCACCGTCCGCCACCCCATCCACCGCCGTCCTCCTCCACCATGCCGGAGCTGATACCCCAATGCCGCTGTCCATTACAAGAGATCGACCTCTCTCATCCACGGCTTTGGACCGGGATCCTTGCATCTCGTCCTCTCGCTTCATCCCCGCCATCGTCCACCTTGCCGGCGCCGCTCCTACGACCGTCTCGTCCACCGCGCCCTGCCGCCACCATCTACCCTCCTAGATCTGGTTCCACGCCGCCGATAGCCATCGCTACCGCAGCACCGTCAAATTCTCAGCAGATGCGTACACGGTGCCGCACCAGAGGCGGTACTCTTTCGTATTTGCTCAACTTATTTATCGCAGCAAGAAAATAGATCGCCACAGCTTTACTATGATTTCTTGTCTTGATTGCGAAGTTGCCTTTGTCCTGTTTACACCTTCAGATCCGCCATGGCACGCTCAACACTATACTCCCAATGCTTATGGTTTTCCCCTTTTATATTCCACACTAGTTAAATCACAGTAGATGAAATTTTTCAGAGCTCGCCGGAGTTCGTCGGTGCGAACGAAGGGGCTCGGGTGGTTGTGGGGCCTCGCCGAACGAAGAAAACTCAATGCGGGCAGGGGTTGGGGCGGGGGTGGGGGTGGGGGTGGTGGAGAAACACAGGCGATGGGGGCTGGTGGTCCGGCCGGCGGCCCGTGCGGTGTTCTGTATGGGAAGAATCAGAGACGAGGAAGAAGATGCGTTAGGAGACGTAGGATCTTCATCCAACCGCCTGAAATGGTCGAGAGACAGCTAAGAGTTGCATTCTTAATGCGCTCTCGTTCATCATGTGTGGGCACTGCGCAACCAACATTTTAGTATCCAAAATCTGCTTGCTCTTCTTTACCATGTTCCTCTTCCGTTCTTCTTTAATATGTACTCTCTCCATTCCTAAATACAAGTCTTTGTATAGATTCCACCATGGACTACATATGGAGCAAAATGAGTGAATCTACACTCTAAAATGTATCTGGATACATCTGTATGTGATCCATAGTGGAAATCTCTACCAAGACATATATTTTGGAACGGAAGGAGTATGATAGTAGTACAGTATGTTCCTTGTACTGAAGATGAGCAGGGACATTTGCAGTGTAGAGGTCTATACGGTCAGTTGTGATGGACACTTTGAGCCTCTTTGATTCGTAGGATTTTGTAAACATAGGAATAGGATTTGTATTCACCTGCCCACTTGAATCCTATGAGAATAGCAAGGAAATGCGGGGAATTGTGTCGCCTTTGACAGTTACACTGATATTAACAGTACCGCACCTTCAGTTGAAGAGAACTGGTATCCGAAGCCTTTCTAGCCGTACCGGCAGTACTAGCACATATATTCCAGCAAGTTCCACTTTGCTGATTTTACTCTGATGCTTACGGTTTTCCCCGTTATATCTACACTATGATCTATGTAGCTGCTTTGTGTCGCACTAGCAACAGTGCACTCTTGAAGCTAAACACTGCAATGACTTACAAAATTGGCACCAAGGCATCGAGTGCCATTCTGGATGCACTGAAACTCATACGCTCCCCACCTATTGATTCTTGTTCAGAATATGATCCTAGTGACTATTCTAACCTCGAGGAGTCAAAGGCAGATGGCCTGTCCTGTTCACCCATCAAGGTGCCTGTTCTAATTTGGCAAGGTTTTATTGATTGCAGGTATCTTGCATATGTTGTCTTGCATTTCTTCTACTTTGTTGCACCGCTGTCTGCTTAATTTACTCATCATATATGTCGAGATGCCATGCCCATCCATTATCAATACATATTCCATCTGTCATCATACCATGTTTTTTCACTCAAATGTTGTTCTTGTGCATCAGACATCAAAAAGGAAGAGGGTGATTGCCAAACCTGAAGGAGCACTAGCAAAGTCCTTGAAAAACATGGTGGTGCCGGAGAAATCAGACAGCACCCCACTTATATTGGTTGTACAACCAGTGACACAAAATGTAGGACCGACTCCAGCAGACTGTACCCATACTTCACTGGCCACACCACTAGCCCAACCACACAGGACCTGCACTCCAGCAAAAGGTATACCGATTTCATTTGCCATAGCACCAGCCGTACCATAGAAAAATCCCACTCCAACAAAAAGTACAGCAAGTCCACCGGCCGAAGACCTATCCCAACTGCAGAGACAGCCAATTCCTGCAGATTGGAACCCCATTCCATTTATTCCCAGTTTAAAATACAATGCTTTCAATGTTGTTAGGGACTACGTGCATATATTCCCATCATGGGAAGATTATAGTGAAGACAAACACCATTTTCACATCTTCCTGTCCAACTTGCGTGTAAGTGCTATTATTCATGATTATTATTTTCCTGTTTTCTGCTGATTGAACACATCAATGATTTACATTACATTGTTGTAACTAGGCGAGGGTCAATCTGGATAGTCATGACGAGTAAAGCCTGCTTGTGCTTTTCAAGGAAGCATTGCAGCAGTATCAGTGTTACCTGAGGAAATCACACTTTGATGGCAAGTCTATAAACGAATTTCCGGTGAAGTCTCCTGTGCTAAATTTATAAGACATTGAATGGAAAAACCTTGTTATGCACTGGTCTCGTTCCCAGGATGAGGTATTGTCTCTGAAATCACATGACAATTTGAACTTCTACTTTTCCGCATGTGCCTTACGGATCTTTTTTGCAGGAAATCTGCTCGAAGAAGAATTCCAGTCTGAAAAGAACGACAGGATATCGCAAATATGATGCCCGCTGCTTCGCTCTTGTTAGTACATGTTGTCCTATATCACTGTACTTGCATACATACCTGGTTCATTATGTGACAGCAGTATGCATGATAGCTTGCTTATCAATTGTTCGCTCCAAATTATCTGATCTATATGAATGGTTACATTGGTGTAGAATATGTCCAATGCCAATGTTCTTTTTTAGCTCTGCATTGTTCTTGTAAGTACATGTTGTCCTTTATCAGTGTACTTATAATGACAGGTAGTTGTTCATGTACCATCACTCTGCATCTTATTTTCCTTTTCCCTCCATTTTCTACACATCGGATCTATATTTACTCTTACCATAAGGTTGGTACTGAAGAAGTTTAGTTGTGCATTGCTCTTGGCTGTACCTTTTTCCTGTATCGCTACACTTACATTTATAGCTACTTGGTTATGTAGCATCACTCTTCATCTTATCTTAAATATTCTCCATTTTTTGTATATTATCACATCTATATTTACTCTTAACAAAATGTAGAATAAAGGCGATGCTTATGAAGAAGATTCTGTGGTAAACTTCTTGAATTGCCCCCCCCCCCATCGGCATGGACAAGGCCTTTATAGAGCCTGTCTTCACCAATAATGTAAGTTTGTCCTTCTCAAGCCTTCAAACTTTGTTGTATATATTTGGTTAGGCATGACTGCAACAACTGTTTATTTTTGGTGTTTGCATCAAATTGCATGTTTAAAGTTTATTATGTAGTTCATAAACAAAAGTTTGTCCTTCTCAATTTAAGTTTTCAGTTATACAACCAAGTTCCTTCTTCATACCATGTAAATTAAACTATACAGAGTAAGTGATCTTCTTTTGCACTGCATGTATGCTTCTGTTCTTCATCCGTAATCCAGTGGTGTGGTGAACCTACCCACTACAGCACAATGTCATATTCTGCAATGTCTTAACTATGAACAATGTCATATCATTCTACTATTATTTAAATTGTCTCTTTATTTGCCAATCTGAAATGGGATAAATTGACAGCACACTAACTATTGATACTTATGAGTTCTTGATCTGTAATCCAGTGGTGTCATGAAGCTGCCAACTCCTTCACAATGTCATTTCCTGCCATGTCTTGACCTGAACAATACCATATTGTGTTAATGCAATTTTAAACTGTGTCACTTTATTCATCAGTAAGAAATGTGATGAATTGTCAGCACTGATACTTTTATGTGAAAAACTTGTCATCTGTCTGCTTGTTTATCTTTCAGAGTGAGGAAGATATAAGTGTTGAACAAGCGCAGTCTCATCATCTTGGTCAGCTGCTTGCGCCGCAGCTCCCCAGCAGGGCTAACCTTTCTTGAACTCTATTGAAGTGATGTCGGTTTTGTATATTATTTTATCGGTGTTTTTATTTGCACTAGTGGCGATCTTTGATGCCCAGTGTATGTATTCTGCTGTCTGCTTGTGCTTTATTATCATAGTGGCAAACTTTGATACCCAGTGGATGTAATATGCCATAATTTGTTTATTGTATAGTCTAGGTTTTTTCGTATTCATGATGCTGCAGTTATTTTATTATATATATATATATATATATATATATATATATATATATATATATATATATATATATATATATATATATATATATCCTGTCTTTGCAGTAAACCGGCCAAACCGTAAAATTATGGTACATAATCGGGCCGCCATGCAATCACGATGTAGGTTGGGCCTGAAACGTGCCGAACAGCTCACGGGCCGGCAGCAGCCCGAAATGGATCGCGGCCCATGATTGTGCGAATCAAATCACCGACTTTTAACAGGCCAAAATTGTCTTGGTCCTTGTTTGGCCCAATCAGATATCGGCTGCGAGCAGGCGGGATGCAAACCAGGTCGTAGTTAGGCCCAACTATATGACGGGCTTTTAACAGGCCAAAATTAATATAGCGCCGAAATTTAAACGGGGCCTTAACAGGCCGAAACTAATATCAGGCTGAATTACTAAGTGGGCATTTAGCAAGTGGGCCCAAAAGCATAGTGTCCAGTTGACGGGCCGAATCTGATATGGGCCATAATTGAGCCCAAAGCCTCTTAAAGGGTCGGACCTGATCTGGGTCGTAATTTGGCCCAGAACGTGGTAGGCTTTTAACGGGCCGGATCTCATATGGGCCATTATTAGGCCCGGAACATGGCAGGCCATTAATGGACCGGATCAAATATGGGCCGGCATTTGGCCCAAAACATGGCAGTCAGTTAATGGGCCGGCCTACTAGGGTCCTCAAAATCTTGTGGGCCTACAGCTGGGCTGGCCCATTAATGTCGGCGAAATCTCGTGGGCCTTTAGCTGGACCGACCCATTATGATCCGCAAGAATCTTCTGGGCCTTTACCTGGGCCAGCCCATTATGGCACACAAAAATCTTGTGGGCCTTTACCTGGGCCGGCCCATTATGGCCCACAAAATCTTGTGGGCCTTTAGTTGGGCCAGCCCATTATGGTCCGCAAAATCTCGTGGGCCTTTAGCTGGGTCGGCCCGTTATGGTCCGCAAAATCTTGTGGGCCTTTAGTTGGGCTTGCCCATTTAAACTTGATGGGCCGGCCCAGGTGTCAACATATCATAGGCGCGTCTCGCCCATTGGATGAGTGACACCTGTGCCAACGCGGACCTGACACGTGTCTCCTCCAGCCAATGATGATTTTACACGTGGAAAATCCCCATTGGTCGGGGATGTTAACGGGTTATCGGATCCAAAACCCGACCCGATAGCTTAACGGCGTTCCGTTACGCTGGATGCCACGTGTCGGTGACCCTTGACGAAAGCACTTCTGTGACGCGCGATTTATTGTCATGGAAATGGACACTTCCGTGATGATAATTTTGGTAATGTCATGGAACACTTCTACGACAGCATAGGTATGACTATCTTGATTCTGTCATAAATTTGTCATGGATGTACATGCATGACAAAAAATGCGACCTACTATGACAAACACGTATCATCACGGAAGTGTATTTTTTGTAGTGAATGCACATCATATGAAGCCTTGCAAGCAATGTGACTAATGAGTTAGTTACGGGATGATGCACTAAGAACGAGTAAAGAGACTTTCTGGTAACGAGATTGAACTAGGTATGAAGATACCGACAATCGAATCTCGGGCAAGTAACATACCGATGACAAAGGGAATAACATATGTTGACATTGCGGTTCGACCGATAAAGATCTTCATAGAATATGTGGGAACCAATATGAGCATCCAGGTTCCGCTATTGGTTATTGATCGGAGAGATGTCTCGGTCATGTCTACATAGTTCTCGAACCCGTAGGGTCCGCACGCTTAATGTTCGATGGCGATTTGTATTATGAGTTATGTGTTTTGGTGACCGATGTTTTGTTCAGAGTCCCGGATGAGATCATGGACATGACAAGGAGTCTCAAAATGGTCAAGAGATAAAGATTCATATATTGGAAGGTAGTATTCGGACATCAGAACGGTTTCGAGTGGTTCGGGTATTTTAGCGGAGTACCGAGGGGTTACCGGAACCCCCCGGGGAAGTATTGGACCTACATGGGCCTTAGTGGAGAGAGAGGAGGGCCGCAAGGGGTGGATGAGCCCTCCCCCCATGGCAGTAAAATTTGGACTAGGGTAGGGGGTGGCGCCCTCCTTTCCCTCTCCCTCTCCCTCTCCTTCCTTTTCCCTCCGGTGGAAGAAAGGAAAAGGGGGGGCGAATCCTACTAGGAGTGGAGTCCTAGTAGGACTTGCCCCCCCCCCATGGCGCGCCCCTCCTGGCCGCTGGCCTCCTCCTCCCCTCCTTTATATACGGGGGAGGGGCACCTGAAAGACACATCAATTGTTCTCTTAGCCATGTGCGGTGCCCCCCTTCCACAGTTTACACCTCCAGTCATAGCGTCGTAGTGCTTAGGCGAAGCCCTGCGCGGATCACATCACCATCACCGTCACCATGTCGTCGTGCTGATGAAACTCTCCCTCGACCCTCTGCTGGATCAAGAGTTTGAGGGACGTCATCGAGCTGAACAGGTGCTGAACTCGGAGGTGTCGTACGTTCGGTGCAAGGTCGGTTCGATCATGAAGACGTTCAACTACATCAACCGCGTTAACCTAACGCTTCTGCTTTCGGTCTACGAGGGTACGTGGACACACTCTCCCCCTCTTGTTGCTATGCATCTCCTAGATAGATCTTGCATGAGCGTAGGAATTTTTTTGAAATTGCATGCTATGTTCCCCAACAGGAGGAAGGGATGATGCAGCACAGCTACAGTAGGTATTTCCCTCAGTGATAACAACAAGGTTATCAAACCAGTAGGAGAACCATGCAACACAATGTAAAAGGTACCTGCACACAAAGAACAAATACTTGCAACCCGACGCGCAAGAGGGGTTGTCAATCCCTCCCTGGTAAAAGATAGATTGGTTTGTAGTAGATTGGATAAATAGATCTCGCGGGAACGCGAAATAAAATAAATAACAAAAAAATGCAGCAAATTATTTTTGGGTTTTTGGAATAATATATCTGAAAATAAAAGAGGCAAATAATAGATCGTAAAGAAAATATGATAAAGAATAGACCCGGGGGGCGTAGATTTCACTAATGGCTTCTCTCGAGAAAAATAGCATACGACGGGTAAACAAATTACTGTTGGGCAATTGATAGAACTTCAAATAATTATGACGATATCAAGGCAATGATCATTATATAGGCATCACGTCCAAGATTACTAGACCGACTCCTGACTACATCTACTACTATTACTCCACACATCGACCGCTATCCAGCATGCATCTAGTGTATTAAGTGCGTGGGAAAACGGAGTAATGCAATAAGAACGATGACATGATGTAGACAAAATCTATTCATGTAGGAATAGACCCTGATACGTCTCCAACGTATCTATAATTTATGAAGCATTCATGCTATTTTATTATCTGTCTTGAATGATTATGGGCTTTATTATACACTTTTATATTACTTTTGGGACTAACCTATTAACGGGAGCCCAGCCCATATTGCAGTTTTATTGCATGTTTCAGTATTTCGAAGAAAAGGAATATCAAATGGAGTCCAAACGGAATGAAACCTTCGGCAGCATGATTTTTTGGAAGAATATCACCCAAGAGACTTGCAGTTCACGTCAGAAGAGCCTCGAGGAGGCCAGGAGATACGAGGGCACGCCCCCCTGCTGGGCGCGCCCCCCTGTCTCGTGGGCCCCTCGAGCACCTCCCGACCGACTTCTTTCGCCTATATAGTCCCACGTACCCTAAAAACATCCACGGAGAAGATAGATCGGGAGTTCCGCCGCCGCAAGCCTCTGTAGCCACCAAAAACCTCTTGGGAGCATGTTCCGACACCTTGTCGGAGGGGGAACCCACCACCAGTGGCCATCTTCATCATCCCGGCACTATCCATGACGAGGAGGGAGTAGTTCACCCTCGGGGCTGAGGGTATCTACCAGTAGCCATGTGTTTGATCTCTCTCTCTCTCTCTCTCTCTCTCGTGTTCTCTCTATGGCACGATCTTGATGTATCGCGAGCTTTGCTATTATAGTTGGATCTTATGATGTTTCTCCCCCTCTACTCTCTTATGATGAATTGAGTTTCCCTCTTGAAGTTATCTTATCGGATTGAGTCTTTATTTGGGAACACTTGATGTATGTCTTGTCGTGTTTATCTGTGGTGACAATGGGATATCACGTGCCACTTGATGTATGTTTTGGTGACCGACTTGCGGGTTCCGCCCATGAACCTATGCATAGGGGTTGGCACACGTTTTCTTGACTCTCCGGTAGAAACTTTGGGGCACTCTTTGAAGTACATTGTGTTGGTTGCATGAATCTGAGATTGTGTGATGCATATCATATAATCATGTCCACGGATACTTGAGGTGACAATGGAGTATCTAGGTGACATTAGGGTTTTGGTTGATTTGTGTCTTAAGGTGTTATTCTAGTACGAACTCTTGAATAGATCGATCCGAAAGAATAACTGTGAGGTGGTTTCGTACCTTACCATATTCTCTTCGTTTGTTCTCCGCTATTAATGTCTTTGGAGTGACTCTTTGTTGCATGTTGAGGGATTGCTATATGATCTATCTATGTTATTATTGTTGAGAGAACTTGCACTAGTGAAAGTATGAACCCTAGGCCTTGTTTCCTATCATTGCAATACCGTTTACGCTCACTTTTATCGCTTGCTACCTTGATGTTTTTATAATTTCAGATTACAAAAACCTATATCTACCATCCATATTGCACTTGTATCACCATCTCTTCGCCGAACTAGTGCACCTATACAATTTACCATTGTATTGGGTGTGTTGGGGACACAAGAGACTCTTTGTTATTTGGTTGCAGGGTTGTTTGAGAGAGACCATCTTCATCCTACGCCTCCTATGGATTGATAAACCTTAGGTCATCCACTTGAGGGAAATTTGCTACTGTCCTACAAACATGTGCACTTGCAGGCCCAACAACGTCTACAAGAAGAAGGTTGTGTAGTAGACATAAAGCTCTTTTCTGGCGCCGTTGCCGGGGAGGTGAGTGCTTGAAGGTGTATCTTTAGATCTTGCAATCGAGTCTTTTTGTTTCTTGTTTTATCGCTAGTTTAGTTTATAAAAGAAAGCTACAAAAAAAATGGAGTTAAGTTTGTCTCATACGCTTTGTCTTTTTAATATCTTTCGTGAGTATGATGAAAAGGAAAATTCTGCTCAAGTGCTAGAAGAAGAAATCTATAGAATGTTTGATACTAAATCTTTGTGTGTTGAGCATGATTGCAATGCTGTTAGTATGAATTCCTTGAATATCCATGATGCTAATGATATGCAAAGCCACAAGCTTGGGGAATCTATGTTTGATGAATATGATATTTTTTGTCCCCCAAGTTTTGATGAGCAAATTTATTATGATGAAAGCATGCCTCATATTTATGATGATTATATTGATGAAAGTGGGTTTGGAAGAGTGTTAACTTTAGGAAGTAGTGATCCCACTATTTTGGAGGATGTTGAATCTTATTGTGATGAACATGAAAGTGGATTTGGAAGAGTGTCAACTTTATTTAGTGATGATTTCACTATTTCGGAAGAGGTTCCAATTGATTATGAGAACAAAGTTGCTATCTATGATGATTATTGTGATGACTTGTATGCTATTAAGAATAATTATCATAATGAAACTTGTCATCATGATTTTAGTTTTAAATTGATTATGCCTCACATGATAATTATTTTGTTGAGTTTGCTCCCACTACTGTTCATGAGAAGAATTTTGCTTATGTGGAGAGTAGTAAATTTTCTATGCTTGTAGATCATGAAAAGAATGCTTTAGGTGCTGGTTATATTGTTGAATTCATTCATGATGCTACTGAAAATTATTATGAGGGAGGAACATATGCTTGTAGGAATTGCAATAATGTCAAGTTTCCTCTCTATATGCTTAAAGTTTTGAAGCTATGCTTGTTTTACCTTCCTATGCTAGTTGATTATTGTTCCCATAAGTTGTTTTCTCACAAAATCCCTATGCATAGGAAGTGGGTTAGGCTTAAATGTGCTAGTAATATGCTTCATGATGCTGCCGTTATGTTTCAATTCTTATCTTTTATGTGAGCATCATTGCCATCCTCATGCCTAGCTAAAAAGGCATTAAAGAAAAGCGCTTGTTGGGAGACAACCCAATATTTATCCTTACTGTTTTTGTGTGTCCACATGATTATGCTACTGTAGTAATCATGTTTTATAGCTTTGTTTTCAATAAAGTGCCAAGTAGAACCTTTGGGAAGACCTGGGTGAAGTTTATGTGATCTTGCTGTAAAAAACAGAAACTTTAGCGCTCACGAGATTAGCTGCTTTTTTTTTACTGGAGAGTGCTTTTAGGTTTATTATTTTTGCAGATGATTAATAGACAAATTCCTCAGGTCCAGCAATTTATTTCAGAATTTTTTGAGTTCCATAAGTATACGTTTGATACATATTACTACAGACTGTTCTGTTTTTGACAGATTCTGGTTTCTATGTGTTGTTTGCTTATTTTGATGAATCTATGAGTAGTATCGGAGGGTATGAACCATAGAGAAGTTGTAATACAGTAGGTTTTACACCAATATGAATTTAGAATGAGTTCATTACAGTACCTAAGTGGTGGTTTTATTTTCTTATACTAACGGAGCTTACGAGTTTTGTTTTGAGTTTTGTGTGGTTGAAGTTTTCAAGTTTTGGGTAAAGATTCAATGGACTATGGAATAAGGAGTGGAAAGAGCCTAAGCTTGGGGATTCCCAAGGCACCCCCAAGGTAATATTCAAGGACAACCAAGAGCCTAAGCTTGGGGATGCCCCGGAAGGCATCCCCTCTTTCGTCTTCGTTCATCGGTAACTTTACTTGGAGCTAGATTTTTATTCACCACATGATATGTGTTTTGCTAGGAGCGTCATTTTATTTTGTTAGTATTTGCTTTCTGTTATTTAGAATAATGTTTTGCATCTTTATTTTCAATAAAAATGTCAAGGATAGCCTTTGACATGCTTATTTTGCTAGTATACATGTTGCTGTTTGAAAACAGAAAGTTTACCGCTGTTGCAAAAATTCCCTAGAAAAGTCAGAGAATGGTATAATGTTGAATCTTTTTGCATATTGAGATATGATAAATTTATTACAGTGGGAATTTTCTCTCATAATTTTTGGAGTCAGGGAAGTATTGATACTCTTGCATTCTTTACAGACTGTACTGTTTTGGCAGATTGCTGTTATGTTTGCATTGTTTGCACATGTTTGCTTGTTTAATGATTCTATTTGAGGATAGGAGTATTAAATATGCAGAGGCATTTAGTATGAAATGTTGAATAATAATTTAAGTGATTTGTTACAGTAGAAAATGATAAGGTTTTGCATTGGTTTATACTAACCTATCTCATGAGTTCTTGTTGAGTGTGGTATGGATGAAGCTTTTGATAAAAAGAGAAACCATGATATGAAAGGAATTAAGGAGACATAAAAGCTCAAGATTGGGGATGCCCAAGGCACCCTAAGATAATATTTCAAGAAGTCTCAAGCATCTAAGCTTGGGGATGCCCCGGTAGGCATCCCACCTTTCTTCTTCAACAACTATCGGTTAGTATCGGTTGAGCCTAAGTTTTTGCTTCTTCACATGAGTCGTGCTATCCTTGCAATGCCATTTTATTTTGTTTTGCTTGGTGTTTGAATACAATACCAAGATCTGAAATTCTTAAATGAGAGAAAGTCTTCACATAGTTACGCAATTATTTTGCTACTCATTGATCTTCACTTATATCTTTTTGGAGTAGTTTTTCATTTACTCGTGTGCGTCACTTATATCCTATGAGTAAATTTTTGAATGAGTTGATTGTCATAAATCTGAAATTATATATGTTTCATTTTCTTATCCCATGGGGAGTAATGACTTCAGATCTAAGAAGTAGAGGTTGTAAATTTATTGACGGTTAGCAAGCATTGTATTAGTTATTTGAACAATTCATGAAAGAATATTGAAGGAAGAGAGATTTCACGTATAAATATATTATCATAGACATCTTTTATAATTGTGAGCACTCATTAAGTATGACATGCTAAAGAGTTGATGTTGGACAAGGAAGACAACGTAATGGGTTATGTTTTCTCACATCTCTGTTAAAGTATATTGTCATGGATCATTCAAACATGTTGAGCTTGCCTTTCCCCTCATGCTAGCCAAAAATTCCTTGCACCAAGTAGAGATACTACTTGTGCTTCCAAATATCCTTAAACCCAGTTTTGCCATGAGAGTCCACCATATCTACCTATGGATTGAGTAAGATCCTTCAAGTAAGTTGTCATCGGTGCAAGCAATAAAAATTGCTCTCTAAATATGCATGACTTATTAGTCTGGAGAAAATAAGCTTTGTACGATCTTGTTATGGAAGCAATAAAAGCGACGGACTGCATAATAAAGGTCCATATACAAGGGGCAATATAAAGTGACTTTCTTTCGCATTAAGATTTTGTGTATCCAACCCTAAAAGCGCATGGCAACCTCTGCTTCCCTCTGCGAAGGGCCTATCTTTTATTTTATGTCTTTTACTTTATGCAAGAGTCAAGGTGATCTTCACCTTTCCCTTTTTCATTTTATCCTTTGGCAAGCACTTTGTGTTGGGGTGATCCTGATATATATATATCCAATTGGATGTACGTTAGCATGAACTATTATTGTTGACATCACCCAAAGGTGAATACGTTTGGAGGCAACATTATAAGACCCTATATTTCTCTGTGTCTAATTAAAACTTCATAACCACAAGTATTGTGTGAGTGTTAGCAATTGTAGAAGACTATATGATGGTTGAGTATGTGAAGTTTGCTAAATCAAAGCTCTGACATAGACCCTTCCTGAAAATAGGATGAATTGCAATTGTTTGATGACTAAGAATGAAGTTTGCTAGTTTTCAAGAAAAGTTTATGGTCTATGCTTTAACGTGTGAATTGCTTGTTACTGGTTCGTGAGAACTTTTATGAGATGAACTACTGTTATGACATATAATTGTGCTAGAAAAGGTGATTGAATTTATCATTGATCAAACTTGTGCACCTTCTAGCATTCACACTTCATAAATTCTTTCTTTATCATTTACCTACTCGAGGACGAGTAGGAATTAAGCTTGGGGATGCTGATACGTCTCCAACGTATCTATAACTTATGAAGCATTCATGCTATTTTATTATCTGTTTTGAATGATTATGGGCTTTATTATACACTTTTATATTACTTTTGGGACTAACCTATTAACCGGAGGCCCAGCCCATATTGTTGTTTTATTGCCTATTTCAGTATTTTGAAGAAAAGGAATATCAAACGGAGTCCAAACGGAATGAAACCTTCGGCAGCGTGATTTTTTGGAAGAATATCACCCAAGAGACTTGGAGTCCACATCAGAAGAGCCTCGAGGAGGCCAGGAGATAGGAGGGTGCCCCTCCCCCTGCTGGGCGCGCCCCCTGTCTCGTGGGCCCCTCGAGAACCTCCCGACCGACTTCTTTCGCCTATATAGTCCCACGTACCCTAAAAACATCCACAGAGAAGATAGATCGGGAGTTCCGCCGCCGCAAGCCTCTGTAGCCACCAAAAACCTCTCGGGAGCCCGTTTCGGCACCCTGCCAAAGGGGGAACCCATCACCGGTGGCCATCTTCATCATCCCGGCGCTATCCATGACGAGAAGGGAGTAGTTCACCCTCAGGGCTGAGGGTATGTACCGGTAGCTATGTGTTTGATCTCTCTCTCTCTCTCGTGTTCTCTCTATGGCACGATCTTGATGTATCGCGAGCTTTGCTATTATAGTTGGATCTTATGATATTTCTCCCCCTCTACTCTCTTGTGATGAATTGAGTTTCCCTCTTGAAGTTATCTTACCGGATTGAGTCTTTAATTGAGAACACTTGATGTATGTCTTGCCGTGTTTATCTGTGGTGACAATGGGATATCACGTGCCACTTGATGTATGTTTTGGTGACCAACTTGCGTCTTCCACCCATGAACCTATGCATAGGGGTTGGCACACGTTTTCTTGACTCTCCGGTAGAAACTTTGGGGCACTCTTTGAAGTACTTTGTGTTGGTTGGATGAATCCGAGATTGTGTGATGCATATCGTATAATCATGCCCACGGATACTTGAGGTGACAATGGAGTATCTAGGTGACATTAGGGTTTTGGTTGATTTGTGTCTTAAGGTGTTATTCTAGTACGAACTCTTGAATAGATCAATCTGAAAGAATAACTTTGAGGTGGTTTCGTACCCTACCATAATCTCTTCGTTTGTTCTCCGCTATTAGTGTCTTTGGAGTGACTCTTTGTTTCATGTTGAGGGATTGTTATATGATCTATATATGTTATTATTGTTGAGAGAACTTGCACTAGTGAAAGTATGAACCCTAGGCCTCGTTTCCTATCATTGCAATACCGTTTACGCTCACTTTTATCGCTTGCTACCTTGCTGTTTTATAATTTCATATTAGAAAAACCTATATCTACCATCCATATTGCACTTGTATCACCATCTATTCACTGAACTAGTGCACCTATACAATTTACCATTGTATTGGGTGTGTTGGGGACACAAGATACTCTTTGTTATTTGGTTGCAGGGTTGTTTGAGAGAGATCATCTTCATCCTACGCCTCCTACGGATTGATAAACCTTAGGTCATCCACTTGAGGGAAATTTGCTACTGTCCTACAAACCTGTGCACTTGTAGGCCCAACAACGTCTACAAGAAGAAGGTTGTGTAGTAGACATCAGACCCCATCTTGTTATCCTTAATAGCAATGATACATACGTGTCATGTCCCCTTCTGTCACTGGGATTGAGCATCGTAAGATCGAAGCCATCACAAAGCACCTCTTCTCATGGCAAGAAAAATTGATCTAGTTGGCCTAACTAAACCAAAGATTCGAAGGAGAAATACGAGGCTATAAGCAATCATGCATATAAGAGATCAAAACTCAAATAACTTTCATGGATAAAATAGATCTGATCATAAACTCAAAGTTCATCGGATCCCAACAAAGACACCGCAAAAAGAGTTACATCAAATAGATCTCCAATAGACCATTGTATTGAGAATCAAAAGAGTTACATCAAATAAAAATTGCATAAAGTAAACATAAAGGCCCTTCGCAGAGGGAAGTAGGGTTTTGTAGAGGTCCCAGAGCTCAAAGCAAAAAAGATAGAGATAAACATTTTGGGTGGCATGCTTTTCCTATCAACGAAAATGATCGAGTAGTTCCCAATACTTTCCATGCTAAATATATCATAGGCGGTTCCCAAACAAAAATTAATGTTTATTCCTTTTTCCACCATACTTTCACGTTCCACGGCTAACCGTATCCACGGGTGCCGTCCATACCAACACTTTCCAAGGAATTTATTATTTGTCAACATAAAGTAAAATCATTTTTCATTTCGGGACTGGGCATCCCTAATACCTTTGTCATACTCTCGTGCAATGACAAGTGAATAAACACTCATCTTGAGAATAACACATCTAGCATGGAAAAATATCAGCCACCCCCTACCGTTTCATGAGCGGTACGAGCACACAAAAAGGAAATTATTTTGAAAATTAGAGATGGCACATACAAATTTCCTTAGAACGGCAAGACAATACTGCATATAGGTAGGTATGGTGGACTCATATGGAAAAACTGGGTTTAAGGATTTTGGATGCACAAGTAGTATTCCCACTTAGTGCAAGGGAAGGCTAGCAAATAGATTGAGAAGCATCCAACCAAGAAAAAAAATCACATAAGCGAGCATTAAGCATAACTAACACCGAATAATGCACCACAAGTAGGATGTAATTTCATTGCAAAACTATTGACTTTCGTGCTTGCATAGGGAATCACAAACCTTAACACCAATATTCTTACAAAAGCATAATTACTCACCAACGTGACTCACATATCACTATCATCATATCACAAAACTATTACAAAGAATCAAGTTTATTTTGTCCAATGATCTGCATGAAAGTTTTTATTATATCCCTCTTGAATATCTATCACTTTGGGACTAGTTTCATATGTTGCTTTTGATAGCTCAAACAAATTTAAGTGAAGAACATGAGCATAAAAATTTCTTCTCTCAATATAATTCAAGTGAAGCATGAGAGAATTTTTTTTAAATTTTACTAACTCTCAAATAAGTCTAAGTGAAGCATGAGAGCATTTCTTCAAAAATATTAAAGCACACCGTGCTCAAAAGATATAAGTGAAGCACTAGAGCAATTCCATAGCTCAAAAAAAATTAAGTGAAGCATATAGAGCAATTCTAACAAAACATAGCACAATTTTGACTCTCTCAAATAGGTGTGTCCAGCAAGGATAGATGACACAACTAAAAAGCAAAATAAGCAAAGACTCAAATAATACAAGACGCTCCAAGCAAAACTCACGATATGTGACAAATAAAAATATAGCTCCAAGTAAAATACCGATGGTCGTTAGAAGAAAGAGGGGATGCCACTCGGGGGCATCCCCAAGCTTAGTTGCTTGTTTCTATTTAGATAATAACTTGGGGTGCCATGGGCATCCCCAAGCTTAGGCTCTTCTTACTCCTTATTCCTTCATCCATCGTGATCTCACCCAAAACTTGAAAACTTCAATCACACAAAACTTAGCAAAACCTTCGTGACATTTGTTAGTATAAGAAAGCAAATCACTACTATAAGTATTGTTGCAAACCCATTCATATTTTATTTTTGCATTATATCTACTGTATTTCAACTTTATTATGGCTCATACCCCCCTATAAAGTCCATAGATTCATCAAAATAAGCACACAACGGAAAGAGCAGAATCTGTCAAAAACAGAACATTCTGTAGTAATTAGGGAACTTTGCATACTTATGTAGCTCCAAAAATTCTGAAAAATTAGGACAACGTGGGAAATTTGTATATCAATCTTGCGTAAAAAAATTCAGAGCAAAAGCATGTTTCTATGATTTATGAAAATTGTTTTACTGAGCGCAAAAGTTTTTGTTTTTCAACAAGATCAAATCAACTATCACCCAACATGATCCCAAAGGCTTTGGTTGGCTTTGCGCACCCTGGTGGGTTGTGCTCCCCTCGTAGCCCCCCTCTGGTACTTCTTTGGCCCAACAGATGTCTTCTGGTTCAGAAAAATTCTCCAAAAAGTTTCGCTGTGTTTGGACTCCGTTTCGATTGATTTTCTGAGAAGTAAAAACAAGCAAAAAACAGCAACTGGCAATGGGCACTGTGTCAATAGGGTAGTCCCAAAAATGATATAAAGTTGCTATAAAATGACTGTAAAATATCCAAGAATAATAATATAACAGTATGGAATAATAAAAAATTATAGATACGTTGGAGACGTATCATAGGCCTCTGGCCTTTTTGCACTGACCGCCACATGGGAATAAGTATGGACACTCGGCGTCGCACGATTCTCCGAAAGCTCTTCGGGCGTCAGCGATTGAGCGGTGTGTGCCCGGTTAGACGGTAACCACATGTGCTTATATAAGGGGGTGGATCTGCTCCAGGCCGCGTACGCAACGTGCAGGAGTGCAAAGGGCGATGGGCCCAAGACTCTTGTAATATAAAACTTGTATTATTTTATTTGTATCTAGAGTTGTGTTGTGATATCTTCTCGTGAGTCTTGATCTTGATCGTGCGCATTTGCGTGTATGATTAGGGGCTCCCAGGCAAGAGGTTTGCGCCTTTTCGATCCAGCTATCTTTGTTTTGCTAGGCTTCTTAAGGCAGACCTTTTTATCTTATGTCTGTACTCAGATATTGTTGCTTCCGCTGACTCTTGTGTATTTGAGCTAATGTATTCGAGCCCTTGAGGTCCTTGCTTGTAATATAAAGCTTGTATTATTTTATTTGTGTCTAGAGTTGTGTTGTGATATCTTTTCGTGAGTCTCTGATCTTGATCATACGCATTTGCGTGTATGATTAGTGCACGATTAAGATGGGGCGTCACAGGGTTGTACACGCCTGTCCTGTGAGCACACATATTTTTTCTTCGATAATTTTTAACAACAATTGTGTCACAACATATTGGATGTCTAGTTACTGAAGACAAGACTAACAATAACCCATTATACATCTTTTCTATTGTCCTTTTTAGATTACATGGCGGACATAAGATAAAAGAAGACTTATCTACCATTGTACATGGCCTAGACACTAACACCGGTATGATTGAACATTTTCCCATATCCGGTGAAACCATGCACCATCCACACTATGCAAACAACCTACGCAACATGGACACACTTGTGCAAACGACAGGTGTTGGGTCTTCCCTGGCGGCGCTTCAACTGCTCCAATGGGCACATGCCTTGGTGCACTTCTGGTGCTTTGTTAAGTCAGTCGTGCGCCAAAAAAGTCAGTCGTCCGGTGGCACGTCATCGCTGACGCACCAGCTTGAGAAACGGAATATACTCCCGCATATGCGGTTCTGCTTTGCCGTCCCTGTGACTGACTTGTCGTGCGTGCTGGCTTTTGTCAGCTGGTCATTGTAGTTTTATTCTTTTAACACAAAGACCACAGTGTTTGTTGCCCTCCTCGCCCAGGGCAACAACTGCCCATGCCCAGCACTGCGCTCTAGCTACGTTCATAAAATGCAACGCCTTCCAAACACACACGGTGAGGCATTACCAGCCAATTTCGCTAAAACAGAACATTAACATGAACAGTAAAAATAACCACCAGCTGACGACGGATATATCATCAAGTTTAACATCTGTTACATCACCACAACCGTCATCAAAACCATAGTCTCAGTAGCACCACATACAAACAACAAGGTAGTAAGGAAGACACATAGGGAGAAAAATACCGCGCCTCCCTTCACAGCAAGAGCCAGTACCAAAACATGACCCCAAGATTTAGAGCTTGTCCTCGAAATCGGATAGGGGAGTCATCTGCTCCTTGAGACCCTTCCTCTTGCGGATCTCCGTCACGAGTGTCGCCGACTGGGTGCCAGGGTCCAAAGGATCGGAGGCCATGATGTCCCAGTGGTCAAACACACACTGGGGGAAGGCCTGGCCGGACGTCGCGGCCCTCAGGGTGCTCGAGAACCCAAAGGACTCGATGACAGGCAGGTAGGCCTTGATGTTGTAGAGTGGGGTACCTTGCCTCTGCATCTCCTCGAACACGTGGCCTCTCTTCTGATTCAGAACACCATAGATACCGCCGAGTGCATTCTCCGGGGCCTGGATCTCAACCAGGTACACGGGCTCCAGCAGCCTTGGCTTGGCAGTGAGCTGAGAAGCGTAAATGACCCTCCTCGCCGTTGGGATAACCTGACCACCACCCCTGTGAATAGCATCAGTGTGGAGAACAACATCACAGACCTCATAGCAGATACCACGCATGTTCTCCTCACACAATGCTCCTTCTTTTGATGCCCACTGGAACCCAGCCACAACAGAGTCCTTGATTTCATTCAGATACTGCACTCCCTTACACATGTCAACAACCATGTTGGGGCCAGTCGTCTCAGGTCCAAAGCACCAAATCTTCTTGGCGAGATCCTTGTCCCAACCAAACTCCTCAGATAGGATCTTAGAACGCACCTTAGGATCATCACGTGGGCCAATACGGCCATCATCAATAGCCTCAGCCAATCCCTCCTCCAATGGGCGAGCTTCCATGTAAAGACGGTTATGCTTGTTGGGGGACTTGCTCATGACAGTGCGGCAGGACTTCTCCAGAACAGTCTCACGGAAGGAGACGACAGGAGGGGAAACAATAATTTCAGCACCACCCATGAAGTCATCCTGCAGATCCTTCAGACAGATTTCAAGATGAAGCTCTCCAGCTCCAGCAATGATATGCTCACCAGACTCTTCAATGGTACAGAGAACCATAGGATCAGACTTGGCCAGACGCTTCAAACCCTCAACAAGCTTAGGAAGATCAGATGCCACCTTGCACTGAACGGCAACACGCACAACAGGGGACACAGAGAACTTCATAGCCCTGATTGGGCAGGCATCAACTTCCTTCTCATTTGTCAGGGTTGCATTCTTGGTGATGAACTGATCCAAACCAACCAAAGCAACAGTGTTACCACAGGGAACATCCTCAACAGACTCTTGCTTCTTTCCCATCCAGATAACAGTCCGCTGGACACTCTTCACATATAGATCCTTCTTCTGGCCAGGAACAAAGTTGGGACCCATGATACGGACCTTCATGCCAGTTGCAACCCTCCCGGCAAAAACACGTCCAAAGGCAAAGAATCTACCCTTGTCAGATGCTGGAATCATCTTGGAGACATACAGCATAAGAGGACCATCAGGGTCGCAGTTTCTGATAGCATTAGCATATATATCATCAAGGGGACCCTCATACAAGTTCTCCACACGATACCTCTGTGCCTTTGAGGGAGAGGGGAGGTGAAATATCATCATCTCAAGCAGAGCTCGACTGGCAGGCAGCCAAGTTTGCATCACACGCTTCATGAGAGCCTTGCCCATCAAGTCCTTCTCATCATTCTTCATGGTCACACCAAGCTTCTTCAACATAGGCCACAACTTATCCTTCTGATCATTCATGCAGGTGGCTATGATTTGCTTGATTGGCTCATAGCAGAACTGAACAAAACCTCTCTTGCAGGTAGCTGTACCAGTGTTCTTGGAGGTCCATTTCTTTGTGGCTGGGTCAAAGAAGTTCTCACCCCACAGCCTCTCCATCATCTTCACCTCATCAACACCAAACTTGGAGGCATACATCTTAGCAAAGTTTGTAAGGGTGAAAGCCCACCCATGCAAACCAGCAGAGAATGCAACAGTACCCTTCTCTGGGTACACTTGGACATCACCCAGGAGCACATCTTCATATGTTGCCATGATGACATTGGCATTTTCAATAACACGGGAGAAAGTCTGGTATGCTTCCTCACCTTCAAACTGAAGCTCAAGAAAGCATCTGTCCATCTTGTTCACAGTAAGGACAGGCCTAATCCTCTCACCAAGAGCTTGGCGCAGCACAGTTTCAGTCTGCACACAGACACCCTCAATACAGTCAACAACAACCAAGGCACCATCAGTGATACGAAGAGCAGCTGTGACTTCTGAAGAAAAGTCAACGTGGCCAGGTGAATCAATAAGGTTGATCAGGTACTCATCACCATCCCTGTCGCCCTTGTACATCTCGAGTGATTCAGGAGTCATCTGATAGAAAAGAGAGATACCCGTGGATTTGATTGTAATACCACGCTCTGCCTCATCTGCACGGGTATCAGTCATGCGAACATCCCCAGCAACTTCCTGGGCGATAATCCCAGCAGCTGCCACAAGGGAATCCGTAAGCGTAGACTTGCCTGCAAATATGTAAATAATATGTGAGAACAGTGCACAAGCATCTGGTTTGACAGTTGAACACAACCTATAAAGTTGCAAACAAAATATAAAAGACATCAATATTTAGTAAGTACTCCCTCCGTCCGGAAATACTTGTCATCAAAATGGATAAAAGAGGATGTATCTAGACGTATTTTAGTTCTAGATACATCTCTTTTTATCCATTTTGATGACAAGTATTTTCGGACGGAGGGAGTACAAGCATCTGGTAGGGACAATGTGAACATACACCAAACTGGGGAGATTTTGAGCCCTGGGATGTTATGTCCATACTAACATTTAAGCTTGGTGAAGCAGAAATCAATCATATAATAAGCAGAAGTGAAGCAGAAATCAATCATATAATAAGCAGTAGCAGTAAACTCCAGGACACAACAAGATGGATTGGTTTTAGGGATGAAACTAATTATGCTCCACTTCTTAAATAGACCCATTTAAATAGTTTCAGTATTTAGAATTAAATACAGTAAAATTAAGAGCAGGCTACAAAAACATTGATTAATAAGATTCTACTGTATGAACTCCATAATTAGAGACAACTGTCTGTTCAGGCACATACCGTGGTCGACATGAGCAATAACAGACATGTTACGAATATTATTTTTCTTGTCCATAATTCCGCGGAGCTCCTCCGCTGTAAACTTCACCATCTTGACTGGTTTTGGATATCACACTGGGAATATAGTTCCTGTTCAGAATGGAACAAAAATCAAGTAATTAAAACCACAATCAAATAATCAGAAGGCTCTTACTACTGATGGGCACACATTAGTTTCAAGTACAGTACCAAAAATACTTTAAACAACACTTCCACAACCAGACCCACTAAAATGAAATGTGTGTTACAGTCAACCAAGCATATTAAAACTAACTTATGGGAACTTAAGACCATGTTCTGAAAACTTAGTTGTCCAAAGTGCACTGAAAAGGAAGCCAGAAAGCAACAATGGCAACCAATTTTTAGAGCACTCAACATGACAGTATGTGAAAGAAAGCACAGAACAATAAGAAAGATAAGAAAGAAAAGCAGTCTATTATGTGAAGTGTGCACAACTATGAAGCACAAACGGGTAATGGATTTCACTAGCTAAACCTTCAAGTTGTTACAGATCTGTACAACTTATGAGGATCACAGAAAAACTTGGCAGAATCAATCATATGTGAATGGAAAAGCAGAGTAGGTTTGAAACAGAATCATAGCTTTATGCAAAGTTGATTTGTAACAGAACCATAGTTTTATGCACACGTGCTGACTGTATTATCATGTTATGCACTGTAAACACTAGAAACAATGCTATGCACAGAATGTCATAATGTTGCACCCTGAAATAGGTGCAACCAGCCATGCATGGGGAGCACCGAGAAGAACATCAGAAGAATTTAACCAAATGAAACGGATAAGGGATAAATTCACCCATAATACCTCAACTATGAGTACATAGAGACTGGCACACCCCGATAGATTCACCCATATACACAATTAAATTAAATTAAATTAAACATGCCAAGCAAAGATGTGTATCACCATTTCCTCCGCCCTGAACATGAACAGAGAACAAAACCGACCAGGCTACGGCAGGCAGACAAGCAAGCAAGCGAGCAAAGCCCTACAGCTTGAACGTTCTAAGAACCCCCCGTGGATGAACAGCGCAGCAAAAATGGCCAAAAATGCCAACAGAGCACCAGATAAAACAGATCGCCGTCTACCACGGCGGAGCGACAGATCCATGCTAAACACGACGGAACAAACACCCTTAGGCCTTAGCTACCGCAGAAGCACATCTGAAGCGACGAGCCTATCTATGTAGTGACGTCAGCGCAAAGTCGTCGCCAGGAACAAGCGGGCGGGACGAGCTAAGCAGCAGATCTGCCGCTACTAACAACAGCGAGACCGCATAGGAATAATCCCAGCGACCACGAACCCAGCAAAGGGGACTGGACCGCATCGAGCTAGCGAGGAGGCTGGACTACAGCCGGTGAAATCGGTCGGCCAGGTAGCAGCAGCTAGCCAGCTAGCAGGGACGCGCCCGCCGACGGAGCTACCGGAGAAGCGGCCGGAGGGCGGCGGGGGGGAGGGAGGGGAGTTTCGGCTCACCTTGGCGGTTCGCCGAGAGACGAGAGGTGGGGAAGCGGCGGCGCTCCCGATCCGTGAGACGGAATGGAAAGGGTTCAAGGAAGTGAGGACTCTCTAGGTCGCATTTGCTGGCCGTTATATACGCTGTTTTGTTGGTTCCGTGCGGGCCAAGATGCGCGGGGAGCGGAACGGGAGGGCCGGCCGCGCGGAATGCGGCCCGCAAGTGAAGCTGGCCTGCCCGTCATCCACTGTGGTGGAGTCGGGCCGAAAGGGACGGCCAGGCGTGGTGAGAATTTTACACGAGAGCTACGATTACCCCTTAAAAAAAAGAAGATGACGAGAGCCGATGGAAAGGAGGACTTACCGACGAAGGCACCGGACCCTGTCGACCCGCGACACATTTTTACCCTGTCCCCAACCATGCAATCGCTGCAAGTTGCCGCGGCGATGCCAGCTCACAGCGCCAGGACTGTTGCACCCTAGCACGGGCAGCGCCGGCCAGTTATGTGTCACGCGCCCTGCACATCGCACCCAACAACACCGGAAGCGCCGATGATTGCTATGCGTCGCAGCACCGGCGACGACGGCAGCAACTTACATCGACGTGCGAGATCCCAGGTCGCAGCATCGCCCTCGTTGCACTACAGCTGTGCCGGCCACCGACATGTTGCATTGCAGCTCCACCACCCGGCGCGCACCACGCCCGTTGCATTACAACTTTCACCGCTCGCGAGATCCGCGGGCCGCAATACCATGTGTTGCACTGCAGCTTCGTCGCCCCCAGAGATCTGCGAGGACGCGACACCCCGCCGTGCGGTGCATGAAAGCATCCCCCGTCTACTGGCGAGATCCATGGGTCGCAGCGCTGCTCCTCCGCGGCATCGGCAGCGCTGCACCGACGTGCTCGACAACACCGACCGCAGCAACGACCAACGATGCTCGGCAACACCAGCCACAATAGCGGTCGACGGTGCCGATGATGTTGGGCAACACCAACAGCAACAACACTGGCGCGGGTGCTGTTGGGGTGTAGAAGGTTCACCGCGGGGTGTTGCATGAAGAAAATATGCCCTTGAGGCAATAATAAAGTTGTTATTTATATTTCCTTATATCATGATAAATGTTTATTATTCATGCTAGAATTGTATTAACCGGAAACTTAGTGCATGTGTGAATATATAGACAAATAGAATGTCACTAGTATGCCTCTACTTAACTAGCTCGTTGAATCAAAGATGGTTAAGTTTCCTAGCCATAGACATGAGTTGTCATTTGATTAACGGTATCACATCATTAGAGAAAGATGTGATTGACTTGACCCATTCCGTTAGCTTAGCACTTGATCGTTTAGTATGTTGCTATTGCTTTCGTCATGACTTACACATGTTCCTATGACTATGAGATTATGCAACTCCCGAATACCGGAGGAACACTTTGTGTGCTACCAAACGTCACAACGTAACTGGGTGATTATAAAGGTGCTTTACATGTGTCTCCGATGGTACTTGTTGAGTTGGCATAGATCAAGATTAGGATTTGTCACTCCGATTGTCGGAGAGGTATCTCTGGGCCCTCCCAGTAATGCACATCACTATAAGCCTTGCAAGCAATGTGACTAATGAGTTAGTTGCGGATGATGCATTACGAAACGAGTAAAGAGCACTGGTGGAAAAAGGGCCTTTGGTCGCGGTTCGCAACTGCCATTAGTCGCGGTTGCGCAACCGCGACCGAACGGGCGCGACTAAAGGCCCCATCCTTTAGTCGCGGTTGCTTAAGAACCGCGACTAAAGGCCCGTCCACGTGGGCGCCAGGTGGCCGTCGGGGCGGAGGACCTTTAGTCGCGGTTCTTCTGGCCAACCGCGACTAAAGGCCGCCGCAGGTTTAGGGTTTTAGCCCCCCCCCCCCTTAAACCTGTTTTCTGTTTAATTTGTATTGTTTTATTTCTTTTGTGCTTTATTTTAATTTTGAAGGAGTTTCACATATTCTACGGTACTACATACATGCATATGAATGTACAATTTCAAACAAATTTGAAATTAGAACCAAAAAGAATTCAAGAGGAATATACAATATATATTCAATATCATCGGACGACCATATACAATTTTGAACAAGTTTCCATACATAATTTAATGCATATAAAGTTCTACGTCCTCGTAATGGTGTTCTCCTTTAGGATGGAGGACTTCCCTCCTGAACCATCCAGCTAGTTCCTCTTGAAGTGGTCGGAAGCGAGCTTCTGGACTAAGCATCATCCGGAGGTTATTCCTCTGAGCATTGGTATCACTCGGAACCCGCTCAGAGGTGTATCTCCGGATCATCTCACAGACATAGTATGCACATAGATTGGTCCCCGCTGGCTGAATATCCTCACCATTCTTAGCCTTTGCCCTTTTGAATTCTAGCTCTTTTTTGAATTCACCGACCTTTGTATCTACGAACCGTCTCCAAACCCTACGAGGCAAAGAAAATTAAATGAACAAGAGAGTTATTAGTTACTTGATATTAGGAAATGAACGAAATAGGCCGATCGATATAGAGCGCAAATGAATGAAAATAATTACTTCTGCAGCATTCTTCTCATGTCGACCCAAAGCTTTTGATCCTTATTCAGAGAGTCGTGGACGAGACATTCTGAGGTGTCAACTTTAATTACTAGCAGAATCCAGTGGAACCTGCGGACACGATACATGCACAGTACGTCATGCATAACTCATCGATTAGCCGGCCACATACCATGCATGGAGTAAACAAAAGAGAATGTGCTCAAGACAGAAACACTCACCCAAAATGGTAAGGAAATAGAATATCACTTTTGAGTTCCTGCTTTGTAAGAAACTGCCACAGGTCTGCCTCCATGTCGGCGGGGTGATGCTCCAACACATATCCATTAACGATGTGTGGGTCAATGAACCCAACATTATGGATGTTCCTTACTCTGCATTCCTTAATCTTCATTCTGCATGTATAATAGCGGACACAACAATATAGTTAGGACATATATATAGTGCAGGCAATATGAACGAGATGGGGTAGAAATAAATCACTTACAGAACGTAGCAACTGATGATAGATTTGTCGAGCTCGCGCAGATTGAAAAGCTGGAACAATTCACTCAGATGAATTTGTACATAGTAATGTTTGAAGTGATGCTCATATCTAACTTCCGCATAAATATATTCTTTGGCGTTTTTATTTTTTATGTAACCCTTGTACCATTTCAGCAGACCTTTCATTTGTGGAGGTACATCCTGTTCCTGCGCAGGCTCGACGAGAGGCCCATTCTTCACATATGTAATTACTACCTCCTTCACTGGCGCCTCATCAAGGCCTAACAGTTCACGAAGAGTAATACCTAAGTTGGCCGCTTGTTCTCTGGCACTCGTTACAGTCAATCCATGTGCTGCCGCAGCTGCTATGATATCGGGGTCATCCGGACCAGCGGCTTTCACTATAAGCGGGGCAATCGATTGTTTACTTTGTTCCCCGAGCTGGGCAACTCGTTTCCCGCTTTTTTTACTTTCTAATTCCGTTTTCTCGGCCTCCTCCAAGGCTTTGTTCTCCTGGTTCTCCGCCCGCTCTTTCTTCTCCTTCAACATGAGTGCCTGCCTACGAAGTTCACGTGCATAGTCGTCAGGCAGATTCTTCGCGGCTTGGGACGGTGTGCTCAAAAATGACTTAGCCCACTTCTTTTGCTCATCAGAAAATACTGGCTTGGGCTCGGGCTCTCTTTTCTTCTTGCAGTCCGCCTTCCATTTCTCATGATCAGCAGCCGCGGCCGCGGCAGTTTCCTCGGCACTACATTCCCAAGGCCTTGTGGGGAGAGGCTTCAATGATGGCTCCGGTACCTTTGTGGTCTTAGGTACATAAGGGTCCGGGTTAATAATCCAGGACTGCTTCTGCTTCTTTGCCGGAGGTGGATTGGGGGGCGGCGTCTGATCACCCGCCGGACGAGGACTGGGGGCGGCGTCTGATCACCTGTCGGACGTTGTGGACTGGGGGGCGTCGGCTGACGTGACGGAGGTGTAGGTGAACCGCCACCACCGTAGGGGGGTGGACTTGTTGTCCTTGGCGCCTCGCCTGGAAACTTGATAAACTTCTTTTGCCATAGAATGAAATGGCGCTTGACATCTCCAAGTCTTTTCTCCCCTTCAGGTGTAGCAATGTCAATCTCCAGGTCCTCAAACCCTTGGACTATGTCCTCCACCGTGACACGAGCATAGCCATCTTGAATGGGGGTGTTGTGGTGGAGTGCTCCAGGTAAACATGGTAAAGCACTGCCGATGGCTACCTTCATGGACATGTTCCCGATAGGATAATACAGATGACATTCTTTCATCTCCTTTATATCGTCCACGGGGTAGCGAGGAGGCTCCGGTGCAGTAATTTCGACCACCAGAGGCTCCGGTGCAGTAATTTCGACCACCAGAGGCTCCGGTGCAGTAATTTCGATCGTCGGTGCATCTGCACCAGCCGGTGGGGCCTCCGTGGAAGCCACACTGCTTCTCCGCTGCTGGCTTCTGAGATCCGCTGGATGATCTTCATGCTGCGCCCTAGTTGCATCTCGTTCGGCTACTAGTACACTCACGGTTTTCTTCATCACATCCATTTCCGATGCCAACCGCGCCACAACATCTGCTTCCCGATCCATCTTTCTCTTCCGGCTTCTGTAACCGTACGGGTCATCATTCTGGGGGAACCCTATTTTCCACGGAATGTGCCCCATGCCTCGTACACGTCCTCCGTGTTCAGGATTCCCGAGGGCTTTTGTCAGCGCGTCGTTCTCTCTGTTGAACTTGATCTTCCCCTCTTGAGCATCCCTCATTGCGTCAATAAGGGCTTGGGTGGGTTTAATTATTTTGCCCCGGTAAACACAGTCCCCTGTCTCCGGGTTCAGCGTTCCCCCATGCCCGTACCACCAGCTTTTGGCCCTTGGGTCCCATCCCTCCGTACCTGGACGGATTCCTCGCGCCCTCAGCTCGTTCTCCATCTTCTCCCACCTAGGCTCC
>NC_041389.1:688760993-688762115 GCF_002162155.2 Triticum dicoccoides | reverse complement strand
GCTTATCCCCCACCCCTGGAACCCTAACCCACGAGCCCGACTTTCCATACCGTGAAAAAAAAACAAGCCCCACTTTCCCCCATGACCCCCAAACCCTTCCTCCGGCACCCCGCCCCTAACGCCGCCGGCACGGACCGTCGCCACCGTCCTTGTGCCATCGTCATCACCCTAGGACTGGCTGGGTCTCGCGCCTACACGTCCTTCGGCACCCGTTCCCTCCGTCTCGAACCTCTCCTGCACCGCGGTAGCCCCGTGCCGTCCTCTGCTCGTAGGAGAGCCATGGCGCCGCAGGCCTCCCCGAACGCTACCCCGAGCACCGCTGCCAGTTCCCTGCATCGCATGTGAGCATGCGTCCCTGCTCTATCCTCGTCCCTCACGTTCACCACTCCCCTGCACGCGCTCGCCACGTCGGATGCGCGCCCTACCGTCCGACTCTGCTTGCTGTTGTCGCTGCGTTGCTGCTGCTACCGCACAGCCTCCCGCACCCGGCCGCTGGCGCCGTACGTGGGCGAGAGGGGGCGGCGGGCGACGGCGGGCGGCGTCGAGGGCGAGGGCGACGGCGGGCGGCGTCGAGGGCGAGGGCGACGGCGGGAGGCGTCGAGGGCGAGGGCGACGGCGGCAGGCCTTCAGCGCGGCAGAGAATCGGAGAAGACGAGAAATGGAGGCGACGGGCCCTTGTATTTGTAGCCGCCCCCATTAGTCGCGGTTGGGGAGGCGACCCGCGACTAAAGGGTGACCTTTAGTCGCGGTTGGGGAGGAGACCCGCGACTAAAGGGCTTTTTTGGCGGGGTTTTGTTCCCGCGCGCAACGACCTTTAGTCGCGGTTGGGCAGGCCAACCGCGACTAAAGGTATTCTTAAAATACTTTTTCTTTTTCAAAATGTTAAAAATACAAATAATATATCGAAAAATTCAGAAAAATAAAACTAATTCAATTCAATATGTTAAAAACACAAATATTGTATCAAAAAATTCAGAAAAATAAAACTAATTCAATTCAAAATTCTAAAAATACAAATAATATATCAAAAAATTAAGAAAAATAAAACTAATTCAATTCAAAATGTTAAAAATACAAATAATATATCAAAAAATTCAGAAAAATAAAACTAATTCAATTCAA
>NC_041389.1:688757879-688758982 GCF_002162155.2 Triticum dicoccoides | reverse complement strand
GCGACATCTTTCGCTAGGACGAATGGTTCGTCAAGGTAACCAAGATTGTTGAAATCCACCATTGTCATTCCGTATTGCTGGTCCACCTTTACCCCACCTCCTGTTAGCTTGAACCATTTGCACCGGAACAAAGGGACCTTAAAGGAGGGTCCATAGTCAAGTTCCCATATCTCCTCTATGTAACCATAATATGTGACCTTTTGCCTATTCTCGGTTGCTGCATCAAAGCGGACACCACTGTTTTGGTTGGTGCTCTTTTTATCTTGGGCGATCGTGTAAAATGTATTCCCATTTATCTCGTACCCTTGGAAAGTCGTTATAGTCGAAGATGGTGTCTTGGCCAACATGTACAGCTGATCTACAACATCATTGTCATTCATTAAATGTTTTCTCAACCAACTGCCGAAAGTCTCCATGTGGGCCTTCCTAATCCAGGATTCAGGCTTCCCCGGGTTGTCCGAGCGTAAAATATTCTTGTGTTTCTCAAAGTACGGAGCCACCAAGCTAGAATTGGTCAGTACAGTGTGGTGTCCGCTTCTTACAATTTGGCAAATGTACACTTTCAGTCTCATGTAAGCAGTGCGTGCATGCATTGTATCCCTTATTTGACAGTCCCGAAAGGTTACTAAGAGCAGGCCAGTCGTTGATGGTTACGAAAAGCAACGCTCGTAGGTTAAAGTCCTCTTTTTTGTGCTCATCCCACACACGGACACCAGGTCTGCCCCACAGCTGTAAAAGTTCATCAACTAATGGCCTTAGGTACACATCGATGTCGTTGCCGGGTTGCTTCGGACCTTGGATGAGCACTGGCATCATAATGAACTTCCGCTTCATGCACAACCAAGGAGGAAGGTTGTAGATGCATAGAGTCACGGGCCAGGTGCTATGGCTGGAGCTCTGCTCGCCAAAAGGATTCATGCCATCTGTACTTAGACCAAATCTTATGTTCCTTGCGTCAGCTGCAAAATCTTTGAACTCTCTGTCGATCTTTCTCCATTGCGTTCCATCTGCGGTGTGTCTCAACTCCCCGTCCGACTTACGGTCCTCTTTGTGCCATCGCAACAACTTGGCATGCTCTTTGTTCCTGAACAGACGTTTCAACC
>NC_041389.1:688750206-688752911 GCF_002162155.2 Triticum dicoccoides | reverse complement strand
TGTTCAATAAACAAATTGTTTAGGACTTCCTATTTTGGTAGGATTTTTAGAGTTCCAAAAGTTTGCGTTAGTTACAGATTGCTACAGACTGTTCTGTTTTTGACAGATTCTGTTTTTCGTGTGTTGTTTGCTTATTTTGATGCATCTATGGCTAGTATGTAAGGGTATGAACCATAGAGAACTTGGAATGCAGTATGTTTAACACCAAAATAAATAAATAATGAGTTCATTACCGTACCTTATGTGGTGGTTTTCTTTTCTTTCACTAACGGAGCTTATAAGATTTGCTGTTGAGTTTTGTGTTGTGAAGTTTTCAAGTTTTGGGTAAAGCTTTTATGGACTATGGAATAAGGAGTGGCAAGAGCCTAAGCTTGGGGATGTCCAAGGCACCCCAAGATATTCAAGAATAACCAAAAGCCTAAGCTTGGGGATGCCCCGGGAATGCATCCCCTCTTTCGTCTTCGTTCATTGGTAACTTTACTTGGAGCTATATTTTTATTCGCCACATGATATGTGTTTTGCTTGGAGCGTCGTGTATTATATTAGTCTTTGCTTTTTAGTTTACCACAATCATCCTTTCTGTACACACCTTTTGGGAGAAGCCTATTTGATTAGGATTTGATAGAATACTCTATGTGCTTCACTTATATCTTTTTGAGCTTGATAGTTTTTGCTCTATGTGCTTCACTTATATCTTTTAGAGCATGGCGGTGGATTAATTTTGAAGAAATTGCTAGTCTCTCATGCTTCACTTATATTATTTTGAGAGTCTTTTAGAACAGCATGGTATTTGCTATGGTTACAAATTTGGTCTTAGAATGATGAGCATCCAAGTTGGGTATAATAAAAACTATCATAGAAAGTGCATTAAAACACTAGGATCAATTGGATGCTTGATAATTGTTTTGAGATATAAAGGTAGTAATGTTAGGGTCATGCTAGTGGATAATTATGAAATTGAGAAATACTTTTGTTGAAGTTGGCAAGTCCCGTAGCATGCACGTATAGTAAAATTGTGTGACAAATTTGTTGCATGAGGTGCTCTTTTGATTGTCTTCCTTATGAGTGGCAGTCGGGGACGAGCGATGGATTTTTTCTACCAATCTATCCCTCTTGGGGCATGCGTAGTAGTACTTTGCTTCGAGGGCTAAGTAGATTTTTGCAATAAGTATATGAGTTCTTTATGATTAATGTGAGTACATGGATATACGCACACTCATCTTTCCACTTTGCTAGCTTTTCTTATTACCGCGCAACTTTCGCCGGTATCATGTACCCATTATTTACCTTCCTCAAAACAGCCACCATATCTACCTATTATGGCATTTCCATAGCCATTCCGAGATATATTGCCATGCAATTTTCCACCGTTCCGTTTATTATGACACGTTTCATCATTGTCATATTGCTCTTTGCATGATCATGTAGTTGACATTGTATTTGTGGCAAGGCCACCTTCATAATTTTCATACATGTTGCTCTTGATTCATTGCATATCCCGGTACATCGCCGGAGGCATTCATATAGAGTCATATCTTGTTCTAGCTTTGAGTTGTAATTTTTGAGTTGTAAATCAATAAAAGTGTGATGATCTTCATTATTAGAGCATTGTCCCAGTGAGAAAAGGATGATGAAGACTATGATTCCCCGACAAGTCGGGATGAGACTTCGGACTT
Source organism: Triticum dicoccoides (assembly GCF_002162155.2). NCBI lineage: Eukaryota > Viridiplantae > Streptophyta > Magnoliopsida > Poales > Poaceae > Triticum > Triticum dicoccoides. The sequence goes on along the minus strand of NC_041389.1, from coordinate 688,751,235 downwards.
TATAAAAATAAAAGAGGCCAAAGAAGCCCACCAAAAAAAAGGGGGAAAGAAAAAAAAGAAAAAGAACAGAAAAAAAGAGAAAAATAAAAAAATAAAATGGGAAAAAAAGAGAGAAGGGAAAATTGCTACTATCTCTTTTTTCACACTTGTGCTTCAAAAAAAATGGCACCATGATCTTCATGATAGAGAGTCTCCTATGTTATCAGTTTCATATACTAGTGGGAATTTTTCATTATAGAACTTGGCTTGTATATTCCAATGATGGGCTTCCTCAAAGTGCCCTAGGTCTTCGTGAGAAAGCAAGTTGGATGCACACCCACTTAATTTATTTTGTTGAGCTTTCATACATTTATAGCTCTAGTGCATCCGTTGCATGGCAATCCCTACTCACTCACATTGATATCTATTGATGGGCATCTCCATAGCCCGTTAATACACCTAGTCGATGTGAGACTATCTTCTCCCTCTTTTTGTCCTTACAACCACCACAAATAGACCACCATAGTGCTATGTCCATGGCTTGCACTCATGTATTGCGTAAGAGTTGAAAAAAAGCTGAAGCGCGTTAAAAAGTATGAACCAATTGCTCGGCTCGTCATCGGGGTTGTACATGATGGGAGTATTTTGTGTAAAGGAAATGAAGCATGGCCTAACTATATGATTTTGTAGGGATAAGCTTTCTTTGGCTATGCTATTTTGATAGGACATGATTATTTGTTAGTATGCTTTGAAGCATTATTATTTTTATGTTTTATAAGATTTTACTTTGAATCATTTGGATCTGAACATTCATGCCACAATAAAGAAAATTACATTGAGAATTATGCTAGGTAGCATTCCACATCAAAATTTTCTTTTTTATCATTTACCTACTCGAGGACGAGCAGGAATTAAGCTTGGGGATGCTTGATACGTCTCCAAGGTATCTATAATTTTTGATTGTTCCATGTTATTATATTACCTGTTTTGGATGTTTATGGGTTTTATTTTACACATTTATATCATTTTTGGGACTAACCTACTAACCGG
>NC_041389.1:688742304-688745077 GCF_002162155.2 Triticum dicoccoides | reverse complement strand
CCGTTGCATGGCAATCCCTACTCACTCACATTGATATCTATTGATGGGCATCTCCATAGCCCGTTAATACACCTAGTCGATGTGAGACTATCTTCTCCCTCTTTTTGTCCTTACAACCACCACAAATAGACCACCATAGTGCTATGTCCATGGCTTGCACTCATGTATTGCGTAAGAGTTGAAAAAAAGCTGAAGCGCGTTAAAAAGTATGAACCAATTGCTCGGCTCGTCATCGGGGTTGTACATGATGGGAGTATTTTGTGTAAAGGAAATGAAGCATGGCCTAACTATATGATTTTGTAGGGATAAGCTTTCTTTGGCTATGCTATTTTGATAGGACATGATTATTTGTTAGTATGCTTTGAAGCATTATTATTTTTATGTTTTATAAGATTTTACTTTGAATCATTTGGATCTGAACATTCATGCCACAATAAAGAAAATTACATTGAGAATTATGCTAGGTAGCATTCCACATCAAAATTTTCTTTTTTATCATTTACCTACTCGAGGACGAGCAGGAATTAAGCTTGGGGATGCTTGATACGTCTCCAAGGTATCTATAATTTTTGATTGTTCCATGTTATTATATTACCTGTTTTGGATGTTTATGGGTTTTATTTTACACATTTATATCATTTTTGGGACTAACCTACTAACCGGCGGCCCAGCCCGTATTGCTGTTTTTTTTGCCTATTTCAGTATTTCGAAGAAAAGGAATATCAAACGGAGTCCAAATGGAATGAAACCTTCGGGAGTGTGATTTTTGGAACGAACGTGATCCAGAGGACTTGGAGTGCAAGTCAAGAAGCAGCCGAAGCTTCCACGAGAGGGTAGGGCGCCCCCCCCCCTATAGGGCGCCCCCTGTCTCATGGGCCCCTCGGGCGTCCACCGACGCACTTCTTCCTCCTATATAAGCCTACGTACCCCGAAAACATCCAGGGAGCAACCGAAACAGAATTTCCACCACCGTAACCTTTTGTATCCGTGAGATCCCATCTTGGAGCCGTCGTCGACGTTCTGCCGGAGGGGAAATCCACCACGGAGGGCTTCTACATCAACACCATAGCCCTTCCGATGAGTTGTGAGTAGTTTACCACAGACCTTCGGGTCCATAGTTATTAGCTAGTTGGCTTCTTCTCTCTTTTTGGATCTCAATACAATGTTCTCCCCCTCTCTTGTGGAGATCTATTCGATGTAATCTCTTTTTGCGGTGTGTTTGTCGAGATCCGATGAATTGTGGGTTTATGATCAGATTTATCTATGGATAATAATTGAATCTTCTCTGAATTCTTTTATATGATTGAGTTATCTTTGCAAGTCTCTTCAAATTATCGGTTTGGTTTGGCCTACTAGATTGATCTTTCTTGATATGGGAGAAGTACTTAGCTTTGGGTTCAATCTTGCGGTGTTCTTACCCAGTGACAGAAAGGGTTGCAAGACACGTATTGTATTGTTGCCATTGAGGATAAAAAGATGGGGTTTATATCATATTGCTTGAGTTTATCCCTCTACATCATGTCATCTTGCTTAATGTGTTACTCTGTTCTTATGAACTTAATACTCTAGATGCATGCTGGATAGCGGTCGATGTGTGGAGTAATAGTAGTAGATGCAGGCAGGAGTCGGTCTACTTGTTGCGGACGTGATGCCTATATACATGATCATGCCTAGATAACGTCACAATTATTCGACTTTCTATCAATTGCTCGACAGTAATTTGTTCACCCACCGTAATACGTATGCTCTTGAGAGAAGCCACTAGTGAAACCTATGGCCCCTGGGTCTATCTCTTATCATATTTGCTCCCAATCTACTTTTATTTGCATCTTTATTTTCTGCATCTATATTATAAAATACCAAAAATATATTTATCTTATCATATTATCTCTATCAGATCTCACTTTCGCAAGTGGCCGTGAAGGGATTGACAACCCCTTTGTCGCGTTGGTTGCGAGTTCTTTGTTTGTTTGTGTAGGTTTGTGGGACTTGTTGAGAAGCCTCCTACTGGATTTTTACCTTGGTTCTCAAAAACTAAGGGAAATACTTACGCTACTGTGCTGCATCACCCTTTCCTCTTCAAGGAAAACCAATGCAAGCTCAAGACGTAGCAAGAAGGATTTCTGGTGCCGTTGCCGGGGAGGTCTTTGCTCAAGTCAAGACATACCAAGTACCCATCACAAACTCATCTCCCTCGCATTTACATTATTTGCCATTTGCCTCTCGTTTTCCTCTCCCCCACTTCACCCTTGCCGTTTTATTCGCCCTCTCTTTCCCAATCTCCTCTCTTTTCCATTTGTCGTTTTCTGTTTGCTCTAGATCATTTACCTTGTCGTTATGGCTAGTTCTCCTATCCTTGTTATTACCCCCGAACATGAAATTCTCAATTTTAAGCAAAGGGAGGGAGAAAATTTAAAAGATGCTTGGCATAGAATTTGCAATGCTCAAAATAAATCCACTAGGAAGCTTTCTACTTCCGTTCTTCTTCGCAATTTTTATGTAGGCATTACCTCTTGGAATAGATGCGTTCTTGATACTGTTACTGGAGGGGATTTCTTGAATAGTCACACGGTTGAAGCTTATAATGCTATGCTAGATTTGTTTGGCCCACCACCTCTTTTGGTTAATGGAACTGTTTTAACTTTGGAACATGTTATGCAACGTCTTGAGATCATTGAAAATAAAATTGCCACTGTTGAGTTAATTGAAAACTTGGATAGAAAGATTCATAATCAAATTACCCAATACGGATCTAGGGTTGGGGTTACTTTGA
>NC_041389.1:688730814-688740482 GCF_002162155.2 Triticum dicoccoides | reverse complement strand
CAACTTTCGCCGGTATCATGTACCCATTATTTACCTTCCTCAAAACAGCCACCATATCTACCTATTATGGCATTTCCATAGCCATTCCGAGATATATTGCCATGCAATTTTCCACCGTTCCGTTTATTATGACACGTTTCATCATTGTCATATTGCTCTTTGCATGATCATGTAGTTGACATTGTATTTGTGGCAAGGCCACCTTCATAATTTTCATACATGTTGCTCTTGATTCATTGCATATCCCGGTACATCGCCGGAGGCATTCATATAGAGTCATATCTTGTTCTAGCTTTGAGTTGTAATTTTTGAGTTGTAAATCAATAAAAGTGTGATGATCTTCATTATTAGAGCATTGTCCCAGTGAGAAAAGGATGATGAAGACTATGATTCCCCGACAAGTCGGGATGAGACTTCGGACTTTATAAAAATAAAAGAGGCCAAAGAAGCCCACCAAAAAAAGGGGGAAAGAAAAAAAAAGAAAAAGAAGAGAAAAAAAGAGAAAAATAAAAAAATAAAATGGGAAAAAAAGAGAGAAGGGAAAATTGCTACTATCTCTTTTTTCACACTTGTGCTTCAAAAAAAATGGCACCATGATCTTCATGATAGAGAGTCTCCTATGTTATCAGTTTCATATACTAGTGGGAATTTTTCATTATAGAACTTGGCTTGTATATTCCAATGATGGGCTTCCTCAAAGTGCCCTAGGTCTTCGTGAGCAAGCAAGTTGGATGCACACCCACTTAATTTATTTTGTTGAGCTTTCATACATTTATAGCTCTAGTGCATCCGTTGCATGGCAATCCCTACTCACTCACATTGATATCTATTGATGGGCATCTCCATAGCCCGTTAATACACCTAGTCGATGTGAGACTATCTTCTCCCTCTTTTTGTCCTTACAACCACCACAAATAGACCACCATAGTGCTATGTCCATGGCTTGCACTCATGTATTGCGTAAGAGTTGAAAAAAAGCTGAAGCGCGTTAAAAAGTATGAACCAATTGCTCGGCTCGTCATCGGGGTTGTACATGATGGGAGTATTTTGTGTAAAGGAAATGAAGCATGGCCTAACTATATGATTTTGTAGGGATAAGCTTTCTTTGGCTATGCTATTTTGATAGGACATGATTATTTGTTAGTATGCTTTGAAGCATTATTATTTTTATGTTTTATAAGATTTTACTTTGAATCATTTGGATCTGAACATTCATGCCACAATAAAGAAAATTACATTGAGAATTATGCTAGGTAGCATTCCACATCAAAATTTTCTTTTTTATCATTTACCTACTCGAGGACGAGCAGGAATTAAGCTTGGGGATGCTTGATACGTCTCCAAGGTATCTATAATTTTTGATTGTTCCATGTTATTATATTACCTGTTTTGGATGTTTATGGGTTTTATTTTACACATTTATATCATTTTTGGGACTAACCTACTAACCGGCGGCCCAGCCCGTATTGCTGTTTTTTTGCCTATTTCAGTATTTCGAAAAAAAAGGAATATCAAACGGAGTCCAAATGGAATGAAACCTTCGGGAGTGTGATTTTTGGAACGAACGTGATCCAGAGGACTTGGAGTGCAAGTCAAGAAGCAGCCGAAGCTTCCACGAGAGGGTAGGGCGCCCCCCCCTATAGGGCGCCCCCTGTCTCGTGGGCCCCTCGGGCATCCACCGACGTACTTCTTCCTCCTATATAAGCCTAAGTACCCCGAAAACATCCAGGGAGCAACCGAAACAGAATTTCCACCACCGTAACCTTTTGTATCCGTGAGATCCCATCTTGGAGCCGTCGTCGACGTTCTGCCGGAGGGGAAATCCACCACGGAGGGCTTCTACATCAACACCATAGCCCTTCCGATGAGTTGTGAGTAGTTTACCACAGACCTTTGGGTCCATAGTTATTAGCTAGTTGGCTTCTTCTCTCTAGTTGGATCTCAATACAACGTTCTCCCCCTCTCTTGTGGAGATCTATTCGATGTAATCTCTTTTTGCGGTGTGTTTGTCGAGATCCGATGAATTGTGGGTTTATGATCAGATTTATCTATGGATAATAATTGAATCTTCTCTGAATTCTTTTATATGATTGAGTTATCTTTGCAAGTCTCTTCGAATTATCGGTTTGGTTTGGCCTACTAGATTGATCTTTCTTGCCATGGGAGAAGTGCTTAGCTTTGGGTTCAATCTTGTGGTGTTCTTACCCAATGACAGAAAGGGTTGCAAGACACGTATTGTATTGTTGCCATCGAGGATAAAAAGATGTGGTTTATATCATATTGCTTGAGTTTATCCCTCTACATCATGTCATCTTTCTTAATGCGTTACTTTGGTCTTATGAACTTAATAATCTAGATGCATGCTGGATAGCGGTCGATGTGTGGAGTAATAGTAGTAGATGCAGGCAGGAGTCGGTCTACTTGTTGCGGACGTGATGCCTATATACATGATCATGCCTAGATAACGTCATAATTATTCGCTTTTCTATCAATTGCTCGACAGTAATTTGTTCACCCACCGTAATACTTATGCTCTTGAGAGAAGCCACTAGTGAAACCTATTGCCCCCGGGTCTATCTCTTATCATATTTGCTCCCAATCTACTTTTATTTGCATCTTTATTTTCTGCATCTATATTATAAAATACCAAAAATATATTTATCTTATCATATTATCTCTATCAGATCTCACTTTCGCAAGTGGCCGTGAAGAGATTGACAACCCCTTTGTCACGTTGGTTGGGAGTTCTTTGTTTGTTTGTGTAGGTTCGTGGGACTTGTTGAGAAGCCTCCTACTGGATTGATACCTTGGTTCTCAAAAACTGAGGGAAATACTTACGCTATTGTGCTGCATCACCCTTTCCTCTTCAAGGAAAACCAACGCAAGCTCAAGACGTAGCACTACGCCCGGTCCTTGTTGAAGGTTAAAACAACACTAACTTGACGAAATATCGTTGTGGTTTTGATGCGTAGGTAAGAACAGTTCTTGCTAAGCCCGTAGCAGCCACGTAAAACTTGCAACAACAAAGTAGAGGACGTCTAACTTGTTTTTGCAGGGCATGTTGTGATGTGATATGGTCAAGACATGATGCTAAATTCTATTGTATGAGATGATCATGTTTTGTAACAAAGTTATCGGCAACTGGCAGGAGCCAAATGGTTTTCGCTTTATTGTATGAAATGCAATTGCCATGTAATTGCTTTACTTTATCACTAAGCAGTAGCGATAGTCGTAGAAGCAATAGTTGGCGAGACGAAAACGATGCTACGATGGAGATCAAGGTGTCGTGCCGGTGACGATGGTGATCATGACGGTGCTTTGGAGATGGAGATCAAAGGCACAAGATGAAGATGGCCATATCATATCACTTATATTGATTGCATGTGATGTTTATCCTTTATGCATCTCATTTTGCTTAGATCGACGGTAGCATTATAAGATGATCTCTCACTAAATTTCAAGGTATAAGTGTTCTCCCTGAGTATGCACCGTTGCCAAAGTTCGTCGTGCCGAGACACCAGGTGATGATCGGGTGTGATAAGCTCTACGTTCACATACAACGGGTGCAAGCCAGTTTTGCACACGCAGAAATACTCGGGTTAAACTTGACGAGCCTAGCATATGCAGATATGGCCTCGGAACACTGAGATCAAAAGGTCGAGCGTGAATCATATAGTAGATATGATCAACATAGTGATGTTCACCATTGAAAACTACTCCATCTCACGTGATGGTCGGACATGGTTTAGTTGATATGGATCACGTGATCACTTAGATGATTAGAGGGATGTCTATCTAAGTGGGAGTTCTTAAGTAATTTGATTAATTGAACTTTAATTTATCATGAACTTAGTACCTGATAGTATTTTGCTTATCTATGTTGTTGTAGATAGATGGCCCGCGCTGTTGTTTCGTTGAATTTTAAGGGAAAACTTTGTTTTTGCCACTCTAGATTTTGCCAATTTTCCTTATGCCACTCTAGATTTTGATATTTCACTTTTGCCACTCTTAGTTTTTGACAATTATCACAATTACCATTATGTGGCAAAAACAAAATATTTTTATTTCATTTTTGCCACTCTTAGCTTTTGACAAATATCACAATTGCCACTCTGAAAATTTTGTTTTTGCCACGGGAATGGCAATTATGATAGTTGTCAAAAACTAAGAGTAGCAAAAGTGAAATGTCAAAATCTAGAGTGGCATTAGGAAAATTGGCAAAATCTAGAGTGGCAAAAACAAAATTTTCCCGAATTTTAATGCGTTCCTTGAGAAAGCTAAGTTGAAAGATGATGGTAGCAATTACATGGACTGGGTCCGTAACTTGAGGATTATCCTCATTGCTGCACAGAAGAATTACATCCAGGAAGCACCTCTAGATGCAAGACCCGCTGCAGGAGCAACGCCGAACGTTGTGAACGTTTGGCAGAGCAAAGCTGATGACTACTCGATAGTTCAGTGTGCCATGCTTTACGGCTTAGAACCGGGACTTCAACGATGTTTTGAACGACATGGAGCATATAAGATGTTCCAAGAGTTGAAGTTAATATTTCAAGCGAATGCCCGGATTGAGAGATATGAAGTCTCCAATAAGTTCTACGGCTGCAAGATGGAGGAGAATAGTTCTGTCAGTGAGCATATACTCAAAATGTCTGGGTATAACAATCACTTGATTCAACTGGGAGTTAATCTTCCGGATGATAGTGTCATAGACAGAATTCTTCAATCACTCCCACCAAGCTACAAGAGCTTCGTGATGAACTATAATATGGAAGGTATGAACAAGACAATTCCCGAGATAAAGGCTGCGGAGGTAGAAATCAAGAAGGAGCATCAAGTGTTGATGGTCAACAAGACCACCAGTTTCAAGAAAAAAGGGTAAAGGGAAGAAGAAGGGGAACTTCAAGAAGAATGGCAAACAAGTTGCTGCTCAGGAGAAGAAACCCAAGTCTGGACCTAAGCCTGAGACTGAGTGCTTCTACTGCAAAGGGACTGGTCACTAGAAGCGGAACTGCCCCAAGTATTTGGCGGATAAGAAGGATGGCAAGGTGAACAAAGGTATATGCGATATACATGTTATTGATGTGTACCTTACTAAAGCTCGAAGTAGCACCTGGGTATTTGATATTGGTTCTGTTGCTAATATTTGCAAATCGAAACAGGGACTACGGATTAAGCAAAGGTTGGCTAAGGACGAGGTGACGATGCGCGTGGGAAATGGTTCCAAAGTCGATGTGATCGCGGTCGGCACGCTACCTCTACATCTACCTTCGGGATTAGTTTTAGACCTGAATAGTTGTTATTTGGTGCCAGCGTTGAGCATGAACATTATATCTGGATCTTGTTTGATGCTAGACGGTTATTCATTTAAATCTGAGAATAATGGTTGTTCTATTTATATGAGTAATATCTTTTATGGTCATGCACCCTTAAAGAGTGGTCTATTTTTGTTGAATCTCGATTGTAGTGATACACATATTCATAATGTTAAAGCCAAAAGATGCAGAGTTAATAATGATAGTGCAACTTATTTGTGGCACTGCCGTTTAGGTCATATTGGTGTAAAACACATGAAGAAACTCCATAGTGATGGACTTTTGGAATCACTTGATTATGAATCACTTGGTACTTGCGAACCATGCCTCATGGGCAAGATGACTAAAACGTCGTTCTCCAGAACAATGGAGCGAGCAACAGATTTGTTGGAAATCATACATATTGATGTATGTGGTCCGATGAATATTGAGGCACGCGGCGGGTAACGTTATTTTCTCACCTTCACAGATGATTTAAGCGGATATGGGTATATCTACTTATGAAACATAAGTCTGAAACATTTGAAAAGTTCAAAAAATTTCAGAGTGAAGTAGAAAATCATTGTAACAAGAAAATAAAGTTTCTACGATTTGATTGTGGAGGAGAATATTTGAGTTACGAGTTTGGTCTTCATTTGAAACAATGCGGAATAGTTTCGCAACTCATGCCACCCGGAACACCACATCGTAATGGTGTGTCCGAACATCGTAACAGCACTTTATTAGATATGGTATGATCTATGATGTCTCTTACTGATTTATCGCTATTGTTTTGGGGTTATGCTTTAGATACAGTTGCATTCACGTTAAATAGGGCACCATCTAAATCCGTTCGGACGCCGCCTTATGAACTGTGGTTTGGCAAGAAACCAAAGTCGTCGTTTCTTAATGTTTGGGGTTGCGATGCTTATGTCAAAAAGCTTCAACCTGATAAGCTCGAACCCAAATCAGAGAAATGTGTCTTCATAGGATACCCAAAGGAGACTGTTGGGTACACCTTCTGTCAGGACCCCGACTCAATGCCACATCGATCCAGCATGTAACACCTCATATCACTTTGCGGCCTCACGCACGGTATTCCCACGGGTGTCGCCTTACCTTTGCCCGGGACCGTTTGCGTATTTTGGCACACGTATATGACAGTGTCACTAGCATCCATATGATAAGGAGCCCGGGCTGACATGGCTAGTCGTAAACCCAAAGTGGCACAGACTTACAGGGACAGGCATCCATGACCCAGCATCGAACGTGTCGGTCATTAGCGAGTGAATCCAGGATGTAGCACTGGGCTAGCAGGACTCCGGTGAACCGGGCTGTAGCGGGCTAACAGGACTCCGGTATTCATCGCGTGACATTTCCCCGAAGGGACAGACACAGGAACGAAGAGGGACACATGCCGGCCAGCCTAAGTGTTCCGGAGCAGTAGCAAGCTACCATGGTTCGGTGGAAACACTAGGAGACATTTCCCGGTAAGAGGGGCTACTAAGGATAAACAACTAGATAGTCAGATCCCACACATACCAAGCATTTCAATAACATACACACAGTATGCCCGATATGTGCAAATACAACATGGCATCACAACATGACTCTACGACATCAAGTATTTATTCATTAGGCTCCGAGGAGCGAGATATTACAAACATGGGTCTCATGACCCAACAATCAGAGCATACAAATCAAAGCACAAGCGGAAGCTATCATGTCTGAGTACAGACATCTATAACTGAAAAAGGCTGAGAAGCCTGACTATCTACCAGATCCTGCCGGGGCACAAGATCGTAGCTGACGTAACAAGCTAAACGTTGAAGTCCACGCGAAACTACTAGTGAGACCGAAGTCTCTCTGCAAAAACATAAAATAGGCAAACGTGAGTACAAATGTACCCAGCAAGACTTACATCAGAACTAACTACATATGCATCATTATCAACAAAGGGGATGGTGGGGTTTAACTGCAGCAAGCCAGCTTTGACTCGGTGGCTAACCTGAACTACGACTGCAAGTAACTCTTTTGAGGTGGCGCACACGAGTCCACATATTCACCATATCAATACACCACTATGGATCCACTCCCGTCTCCCTACGAGAGCGCCATCCATAGCACTCACGCTTATCTTGCGTATTTTAGAGTATCCACTTTCACTTGTCTATGAACTGATATAAGCAACCCAGAAGTCCTTTTCCGCGGACACGGCTATTCGAATAGATGATGTTAACCCTGCAGGGGTGTACTTCTTCATACATGTTTCCACCACTTAGCGTCTGCACACGACATGTGCTCGGCAGACTTCAAGCGAAAGCCGACGTGGGTGTAGACCACGACCTACCTAAACACTCAAGTCTCTAGTCCAGGTTTATCGCCTATTCGGGTTCCATCCATGAGGAGATCCGGCCGGAGTTTCGCCCACAGCCCCAAACGATGTGAACAGGGTTCCCGAGATACCAAACGGGCATCCGGTACACCGTGCCACGTACCTACCGCATCACAGCCCACCCCTACGGTCAGCGCTGTCCACGGCCTCCAGTAAGCTACAAACACCAGAAACTACTTGCAACTCCTGGACAGAGGACTAGGGTGAATAAGAAGTCGAGCGGGGTCATATTTCAGGGCCCAATGTATGGTAGTAGCTGAATCATGGATCACAAACACAGAACTCAGTTCCTGAGGACGGCTGCAATGAGACAACCCACCATGTACTCCTACATGGCCTCTCACCGCTACCTTTACCAAATCGTGTTCACACACTTAGCTCACACACAGTAGGACATGTTCACACACCTCTGATTCATCCCCGATGAATCAGACCTGACTCAACTCTAAGCAGTAGCAGGCATGACAAACAAGCATGAATGAGTAGGCACAACAGGGCTCAAACAACTCCTACTCATGCTAGTGGGTTTCATCTATTTAATGTGGCAATGACAGGTCATGCAAAGGATAAAGGGGTTCAACTACCGCAGCAAATAACAGTTGAATCGATGTTGTCCTAATGCAGTAAAAGAGAGCAGGGCGAGAGAGTAGGATTTTATCGGAATGAACAAGGGGGTTTTGCTTACCTGGCACTTCTGAAGATAACATTGAGTCTTCATCAGTGTCAACGATCACATCATCGGTACAACGTCTATCGAGGGGGAACAACACCGGCAAACACAGAGGAAACACGATCAATGCAATGCACAATATGATGCATGCTATGACATGGCAATATGAATGTGTTTTGGGCTAATGCATCTAGCAACAAGTTAAATGGGGTTGGTTTGAATTCAAGATTCAAATTCAAACTCCATATGTGATTATTCAAATGCCATTTAATTGATTTGTGCTATACAGCAGCTATAAGTTGTTCTAACATGCATGAAAATGGTACAGATGGATTCCTTGAATTTTTCTGATAATTTTTCATATATAAATTATTTAATTTGGAGTTACGGTTAATTTTCTATGATTTATTGAAGTTTTAGCTATTTTCTGAAATTATTAAATCATTTAAGATTTATTTAAATTCCAGAAAGGAATTATTGCGTCAGCATGACCTCATAGTGACGTCAGCAGGTCAACAGGTCACTGTCCGGTCAAACCTGACAGTGGGTCCCGCGTGTCAGTGAAATTAGTTTAGTTAGAATTTAATTAAACTAAACTGGGTTAATTAACAGGGCTGGGCCCCACCTGTCAGTGACTCATCAGAGTCAACCAGGGCCCACCCGTGGTCAAAGTCGACGTCAGCTGCGCCGGCGTTTAGCCGCTGGTGAGCCCGACGCGGCGGCGAGAGTGGTTTTGGCCACTCCGACGACCAAAAGGGCCGCAGAGGGCATCTAGGTGGAGCTGGGGACGAGCCGAAGCTCTTGGTGGAGTTAGCTGGGGTCGGGGTGGCCGGAATCGGCGCCGGCGACGACTTAGGTGGCCGCCGGAGTTCGGTTGCGCGCGGGATCGCGTTCTAGTGCGTAGAAGAGCAGGGCAAGGGGCTAGAAGGGTGCTACGCATTGCGAGGAGTAGGTTGGACACTCCAGGGTGACCATTTGGTCACCGGAGCATCGGCGACGGCGAGCTCAGGCGGCGGTGCATCTCAGTCATCAAGGGGGCGACAGCTACGGCAATCAAATGAAGAGGGAAAGAGGGGGAAACGGTGGCGGAGCTCACAGCGGGTGCAGTGGTGGCCTCGGCGAGGTCGGGGACGGTCCGGAGCCGACGAATTTGACGGTGATGGCCGGCGGGTCCGAGGTAGAAGACGAGCCCGGTGAGGCCGTTCGGGGGCTTCTGGAGGGGCAAGGCTTGGTGAGGTGGGTCGAGGACGGAGTGGCGGAGCTTGTGGGCTAGTCGGGGAAGCGAGGGAGGCCCGGTGGCCGTGGTGGC
>NC_041389.1:688685137-688730672 GCF_002162155.2 Triticum dicoccoides | reverse complement strand
GGCGACGAGCTCCGCTCGGTGGCTGCGTGCGAGAAACAGAGGAGGGGGGGGGAAGGAGCGAGGAGAGTGAGATGGGTCGGGGGGTTGCGTGGCGTCGCGGACGGGGTCCAGGGCGACGAGAGGAAGGCGGCAAGCAGGAGGTGGCCGGGGCATCGCCAGCGCTCGCCACCGAGCTGCTTCGGGGCGAGGGGAGGAAGACGACAGGGGGGGAACGCCTGGTGGGCTGGGCCACACAGGAGCTGGGCCGGCTGGGCTACCAGGTGAGCGCCAGGTAAGGTTTCTCTCCTCTCTGCTTTTCCTATTTCTGTTTTTATTTATTTATTTTGTTCTGTGTTGTTTTAGTTTAGTAAAATACTAAACCATTTTATAAAATCCTGAAAATAGTTATGTGGCTAGAACTAAAATATACCAAACCACATAAAATGTTCCAGTATTATTGGACATATATTATTTATATATCAAATATATATCCAATGCAAATAGTTATTTATTTAATTCAAAGGCCCAAAATAATTAACTCTGAGATACCAAAAATATTGATTTGAGTTTTACCTCTATGCAATATTTTCAGAGGCTAAGAGGAACATTTTCTTGGACTTCTTTGAGAAGATTTTAATGTTGATCATTTTTAGAAGGTTTCTGAGGCTTTGAAAATCCCTCAATTCAAATTTCATTTGAATTTAAACATGATGCACACATGAGGGTCTAGCCTAGTGCATAACAGGACCAGGGATGTGACAACTCACCCCCACTAAACAAAAATCTCGTCCCGAGATTCAAGCGTGGGGTAAGGTGAAGGGGGAACGCAAACTAGCACAATCTTCACGACCCAGATTGCACTTCAAATGAACGTTGATTCGTTCACCATCATTATCTTGATGTCTTGTTCCGAGAACTCCAACCAACATGACAACGAGAGGAGAAGGGAACTCTACGGAATCGATCTTCTCAAGATCGAACAACTCGGGATCAACTCACAGAATAAAACATAGCAACATCTCTCGACCTGAGAGACGAAGCACACATCCATAGGAATGGAGTGAAGCAGATGACGAAGGTTCACTAGGTAGACAACAATTCTACCCTTAAGAGGGTGGTAAACGATTGTCAACGTAGCGAGGAGTTGAGTTTCCATGATGCCACAGCGGGACATCCTGGAGGAGGGTGATTCGTAGATTATTACCTTAAGTGGCAAAAAGAATTACCTTTGATATAGAGATCATTGAGACTCTCTATATCAGCCTAATGCAAATCACAGCAATCGATTGGCGGGGGTCGGTAGGATGGCATACTTGGACTTGGATGATGTGGATTACCTTACTGAAGACAACGTCATAGATGATTTTGTTTATCATCGGAAATGGATGAGACCCATGGCAGAATGGCACATTGGCGGTGCAAGCCGGGAACAAAATGCAATGCTGGGAATGATTCTGGTAACTGGGGAAGAACCCAACAATAGAGAGTGGATCCACTGTTTGAGAAGTTATAGCATAACCGAGGAAGTTGAGAGCAAACCTAGTTAGTGCCGATGGTAACACCTAACGCTTGTGCGTGCTCTCAAGAACTTGAGCATTTCCATAATCATCAAGGTTTTACCAACATCCGTGTCAAGGGTCCGGTAACACAACTTACTACCATGATGAATGGTGATGGAGGATGCAGATGCAAAGGAAGATAACACTCTCTCAGATTTCACCCTTGGCGGGGCCAAGGAAATAAAATCTGGATGGTCGACCGAGAGACATTTAGCACTCCGCTTCTAATGTTCTCCTTGATGTGCTAGTGTAACCCATTCATAGATATGGTTTGATATCTAGAACATCAAGTAAAAAGGTCGGACTTCGGGAGCACAAAAATCCATAAGGAACAACTACTAGAATAAGTTCTACGAGATCCTTATGGGGAGGTGGCCAACTTCCTCAATCAAGATATTATAATAATAGGTCTTCCGGCTGGGTGTGTTGGCCACGACATCCACTTTACCGGTTTCCGAGGGACCGATATTATAGTTTTTGGGAAATGTTCCAAACCATCATATCTGCCTGAGATTCAGATCTGGTTGGTGTCAGGATATTCCAGACTCATCGAGTCTAGGAAGAAAAACAAAAGTTTGCAACACAAATCGACGAGATGACATTGCGAGATTCTCGGGGAATGAACTATGATAGTAAGCTCCAAAACATGAGCTGGTTCTGCTACAACCATGTGAACACGTTGTCCCAGACAAGCATGACCACAAAGTAGTCTTATAATAAAACACTACCGAGTTCAGGAGGGGGAACCATCAACGAGGGTATCGAAGTTCTGTACAAATCCGTCTGGTACCTTCGGGACTAGCACTTAGAACTTATTAACCTTGAACAAATCAATTAGTGGCTTGGTGTGCTAGGGACACATATAGAATGGAGGTTGCAAGTCTCCGAACCATAGAATACTTCGCACGTATGCATGACTGATTTGGGATGATTCCAAAGGAAACAACATTGACTTTCTCGAATCCACGGCGGCAACTTGCATCAAATGCACATGAACTGGAGGAAGTCACTTCTTACATCCGAACATATGCTTCATGAACTAGGATGAAGAAAATGCTTTCAAAAGTTTCCAACACTAGGTTGATGTTCAACATGATTCATGGGGGGAGACAAAATGCTACTGATGGGCTCAACAACAACTCATCGGAATTTCCATATCACTGGACTTCCACCATCATGCGAACACGGTGATAGCATTGGTCAGACCAAAGATGTAATGGTGTATGCTCGAGGGATCAACCACAAGTAAGACAACATTACGAGCATCGTTGGTACTGATTTGATTTGACGATAGCCCACACTCAAATCAAAGGATTGATAAGACAATAGGTCCAGCAACTGATCATAGGGACCAATCGATGAAGATATCATCTTTCTTCAACACACACTACACAAGAATATCCCTTTGGAACGAACTAAGTCAGGCAAGCTTTTATCTTCCAACTCTCCAAGTTGTTGTCTAGCTTAACCAACTAGCTCAGGGATATCTAACACCGATTCTTGGAGAGAAAGTGGTTCACAAGAAACCAACTTGACCACGAGCTCAACATAACAGTCAGGTGACAACCTGGTGATACTTTCGAGAAGATATTCGCAAAATCACGAACCACCGGTATGTTACTAAGCTCGAGGACAATCTTGCTTTTCAGAGCAAGACGATATGATCAATAGAGCAAGGATTTGAAATAATCCTAACTCATCGATCGAGGAGTGAACCAGGAGAATGGACTAGGTAGCACGATCAATCTTAGAATGATGATTCAATAACCAACATGCTAAGAATGAGATTATTGTCCTTTAACTACCAAGCAACGGAGTTGCTAGGAGTATTGATTTCGCACATCACGGTACACTTGTCGGCATTCCAGTTACAATAACACGGAAACCGAGGAATGAACAATGATGGCAAGAAGTATTACTGCGTCAAGAATTCATAAGAGGTGGTGCAATTCTCATGACAATCCTGACATAAAGAGGGTAACACTTCAAGGTAGAACAGAACAAAAGCTGGATTGGCATTTTGATCTGCGGAATACAACTACTTTGACCCAATCCTGGAAATGGACAAGGCACTGGAGGTTGTTTCTCCTAGTCATTCCGGAATAGAATGGCTTGACAGACCACAAGAGTAATAGGCATCGATACGAATGCACACATAATCTTGACTATCAATTGATAGACGAGGGTCAGAGGACAACTAAAGAGGGACAACTCAAAGGAACATACGATTTTCTGAGTTGTGGATGCATGGATTAGCATGTCGAACCAAGTTCAACATAATTCTTCCGGATAACCCATGCAGAAAGGTTGAGCTGGCAGAGTCACAATATAGCATGGAGAACTCATCGAGAGCACTCTTGTTGTGATCTTTTGGTTCAAATAACTTCTGCCTGAATGGTTCATGGTATTTGGAAGAAGGAAATACCACGGACCTTGAGGACTATCGCAAGGTTACTATTAACCTAAAGGAACTAGCAAACACTATCAACATGAAGTAAGTAGAGTGAATCTCGGGTTCAAAACCCAGGAATAGAATACCTACTACTAAGTAGCATCACGGAATGCTTTCGAGAATAAAGGCCAGAATCATCACAGTGGGACGCAAAACGTTGCTAGATTACTAGGTGACTCCCTAAAACACCTAGGGTCATAATAGTAGCTCCAACATATATGTCAAGGTAATAAATTACCTCAACGCACCGGTTAGTGTGGGTAATCTGGCCCAAAGGAACATCGGAACGGGAGGAAGGGATTTTGCAAATGCTTCAGACTATTTAGAAACCTGGGATGACTCGGACAGCATAACGGCTGTAAATGCTCAGAAAAGATTTGAGACATTCACAAAAATGGTGGCATAACCACTCAGAAGCACAATATCAAGGTCTCAAGATCAATAATTAACATACAGAGGTAGAAACTGAACTAAGGCTTAATCCAACAATCTTATAAGTCTACGGATTAGTAACACGTGATCCTGATGGAAAGAAGAGATAGCCTAGTTCTTAATCCCTGTAGAAGAGAAGATGATGACTCAGATCAGAAGGCCATGAGGTATAAGGAGTAAAAAGAGCCTTACGTTCCATCCCACAATCAATTCCCTTATATAACTAAAGAATTTCTAGACTCAACTTCGACCAGTTGGCTTGGTAATCCTACAGGCAGTCAAGCTCTGATACCAACGCTGTCAGGACCCCGACTCAATGCCACATCGATCCAGCATGTAACACCTCATATCACTTTGCGGCCTCACGCACGGTATTTCCACGGGTGTCGCCTTACCTTTGCCCGGGACCGTTTGCGTCTTTTGGCACACGTATATGACAGTGTCACTAGCATCCATATGATAAGGAGCCCGGGCTGACATGGCTAGTCGTAAACCCAAAGTGGCACAGACTTACAGGGACAGGCATCCATGACCCAGCATCGAACGTGTCGGTCATCAGCGAGTGAATCCAGGCTGTAGCACTGGGCTAGCAGGACTCCGGTGAACCGGGCTGTAGCGGGCTAACAGGACTCCGGTATTCATCGCGTGACATTTCCCCGAAGGGACAGACACAGGAACGAAGAGGGACACATGCCGGCCAGCCTAAGTGTTCCGGAGCAGTAGCAAGCTACCATGGTTCGGTGGAAACACTAGGAGACATTTCCCGGTAAGAGGGGCTACTAAGGATAAACAACTAGATAGTCAGATCCCACACATACCAAGCATTTCAATAACATACACACAGTATGCCCGATATGTGCAAATACAACATGGCATCACAACATGACTCTACGACATCAAGTATTTATTCATTAGGCTCCGAGGAGCGAGATATTACAAACATGGGTCTCATGACCCAACAATCAGAGCATACAAATCAAAGCACAAGCGGAAGCTATCATGTCTGAGTACAGAAATCTATAACTGAAAAAGGCTGAGAAGCCTGACTATCTACCAGATCCTGCCGGGGCACAAGATCGTAGCTAAGGTAACAAGCTAAACGTCGAAGTCCACGCGAAACTACTAGTGAGACCGAAGTCTCTCTGCAAAAACATAAAATAGGCAAACGTGAGTACAAATGTACCCAGCAAGACTTACATCAGAACTAACTACATATGCATCATTATCAACAAAGGGGATGGTGGGGTTTAACTGCAGCAAGCCAGCTTTGACTCGGTGGCTAACCTGAACTACGACTGCAAGTAACTCTTTTGAGGTGGCGCACACGAGTCCACATATTCACCATATCAATACACCACTATGGATCCACTCCCGTCTCCCTACGAGAGCGCCATCCATAGCACTCACGCTTATCTTGCGTATTTTAGAGTATCCACTTTCACTTGTCTATGAACTGATATAAGCAACCCAGAAGTCCTTTTCCGCGGACACAGCTATTCGAATAGATGATGTTAACCCTGCAGGGGTGTACTTCTTCATACATGTTTCCACCACTTAGCGTCTGCACACGACATGTGCTCGGCAGACTTCAAGCGAAAGCCGACGTGGGTGTAGACCACGACCTACCTAAACACTCAAGTCTCTAGTCCAGGTTTATCTCCTATTCGGGTTCCATCCATGAGGAGATCCGGCCGGAGTTTCGCTCATAGCCCCAAACGATGTGAACAGGGTTCCCGAGATACCAAACGGGCATCCGGTACACCGTGCCACGTACCTACCGCATCACAGCCCACCCCTACGGTCAGCGCTGTCCACGGCCTCCAGTAAGCTACAAACACCAGAAACTACTTGCAACTCCTGGACAGAGGACTAGGGTGAATAAGAAGTCGAGCGGGGTCATATTTCAGGGCCCAATGTATGGTAGTATCTGAATCATGGATCACAAACACAGAACTCAGTTCCTGAGGACGGCTGCAATGAGACAACCCACCATGTACTCCTACATGGCCTCTCACCGCTACCTTTACCAAATCGTGTTCACACACTTAGCTCACACACAGTAGGACATGTTCACACACCTCTGATTCATTCCCGATGAATCAGACCTGACTCAACTCTAAGCAGTAGCAGGCATGACAAACAAGCATGAATGAGTAGGCACAACAGGGCTCAAACAACTCCTACTCATGCTAGTGGGTTTCATCTATTTACTGTGGTAATGACAGGTCATGCAAAGGATAAAGGGGTTCAACTACCGCAGCAAATAACAGTTGAATCGATGTTGTCCTAATGCAGTAAAAGAGAGCAGGGCGAGAGAGTAGGATTTTATTGGAATGAACAAGGGGGTTTTGCTTGCCTGGCACTTCTGAAGATAACATTGAGTCTTCATCAGTGTCAACGATCACATCATCGGTACAACGTCTATCGAGGGGGAACAACACCGGCAAACACAGAGGAAACACGATCAATGCAATGCACAATATGATGCATGCTATGACCTGGCAATATGAATGTGTTTTGGGCTAATGCATCTAGCAACAAGTTAAATGGGGTTGGTTTGAATTCAAGATTCAAATTCAAACTCCATATGTGATTATTCAAATGCCATTTAATTGATTTGTGCTATACAGCAGCTATAAGTTGTTCTAACATGCATGAAAATGGTACAGATGGATTCCTTGAATTTTTCTGATAATTTTTCATATATAAATTATTTAATTTGGAGTTACGGTTAATTTTCTATGATTTATTGAAGTTTAGCTATTTTTTGAAATTATTAAATCATTTAAGATTTATTTAAATTCCAGAAAGGAATTATTGCGTCAGCATGACCTCATAGTGATGTCAGCAGGTCAACAGGTCACTGTCCGGTCAAACCTGACAGTGGGTCCCGCGTGTCAGTGAAATTAGTTTAGTTAGAATTTAATTAAACTAAACTGGGTTAATTAACAGGGCTGGGCCCCACCTGTCAGTGACTCATCGGAGTCAACCAGGGCCCACCCGTGGTCAAAGTCGACGTCAGCTGCGCCGGCGTTTAGCCGCCGGCGAGCCCGACGCGGCGGCGAGAGTGGTTTTGGCCACTCCGACGACCAAAAGGGCCGCGGAGGGCATCTAGGTGGAGTTGGGGACGAGCCGAAGCTCTTGGTGGAGTTAGCTGGGGTCGGGGTGGCCGGAATCGGCGTCGGCGACGACTTAGGTGGCCGCCGGAGTTCGGTTGCGTGCGGGATCGCGTTCTAGTGCGTAGAAGAGCAGGGCAAGGGGCTAGAAGGGTGCTACGCATTGCGAGGAGTAGGTTGGACACTCCAGGGTGACCATTTGGTCACCGGAGCATCGGCGACGGCGAGCTCAGGCGGCGGTGCATCTCGGTCATCAAGGGGGCGACGGCTACGGCAATCAAACGAAGAGGGAAAGAGGGGGAAACGGTGGCGGAGCTCACAGCGGGTGCAGCGGTGGCCTCGGCGAGGTCGGGGACGGTCCGGAGCCGACGAATTTGACGGTGATGGCCGGCGGGTCCGAGGTAGAAGACGAGCCCGGTGAGGCCGTTCGGGGGCTTCTGGAGGGGCAAGGCTTGGTGAGGTGGGTCGAGGACGGAGTGGCGGAGCTTGTGGGCTAGTCGGGGAAGCGAGGGAGGCCCGGTGGCCGTGGTGGCAGTGGACGGCGGCGACGAGCTCCGCTCGATGGCTGCGTGCGAGAAACAGAGGAGGGGGGGAAGGAGCGAGGAGAGTGAGATGGGTCGGGGGGTTGCGTGGCGTCGCGGACGGGGTCCAGGGCGACGAGAGGAAGGCGGCAAGCAGGAGGTGGCCGGGGCATCGCCAGCGCTCGCCACCGAGCTGCTTCGGGGCGAGGGGAGGAAGACGACAGGGGGGGAACGCCTGGTGGGCTGGGCCGCACAGGAGCTGGGCCGGCTGGGCTACCAGGTGAGCGCCAGGTAAGGTTTCTCTCCTCTCTGCTTTTCCTATTTCTGTTTTTATTTATTTATTTTGTTCTGTGTTGTTTTAGTTTAGTAAAATACTAAACCATTTTATAAAATCCTGAAAATAGTTATGTGGCTAGAACTAAAATATACCAAACCACATAAAATGTTCAAGTATTATTGGACATATATTATTTATATATCAAATATATATCCAATGCAAATAGTTATTTATTTAAATCAAAGGCCCAAAATAATTAACTCTGAGATACCAAAAATATTGATTTGAGTTTTACCTCTATGCAATATTTTCAGAGGCTAAGAGGAACATTTTCTTGGACTTCTTTGAGAAGATTTTAATGTTGATCATTTTTAGAAGGTTTCTGAGGCTTTGAAAATCCCTCAATTCAAATTTCATTTGAATTTAAACATGATGCACACATGAGGGTCTAGCCTAGTGCATAACAGGACCAGGGATGTGACACCTTCTATCACAGATCCGAAGGCAAAACATTTGTTGCTAAAAATGGATCCTTTCTAGAGAAGGAGTTTCTCTCAAAATAAGTGAGTGGGAGGAAAGTAGAACTTGATGAGGTAACTGTACATGCTCCCTTGTTGGAAAGTAGTTCATCACAGAAATCTGTTCCTGTGACTCCTACACCAATTAGTGAGGAAGCTAATGATGATGATCGTGTAACTTCAGATCAAGTTACTACCGAACCTCGCAGGTCAACCAGAGTAAGATCCGCACCAGAGTGGTACGGTAATTCTATTCTGGAGGTCATGTTACTTGGCCATGGGGAACCTACGAACTATGAGGAAGCAATGATGAGCCCAGATTCCGCAAAATGGCTTGAGGCCATGAAATCTGAGATAGGATCCATGTATGAGAACAAAGTGTGGACTTTGGTTGACTTGCCCGATGCTCGACAAGCCATCGAGAATAAATGGATCTTCAAGAAGAAGACTGACACTGACAATAATGTTACTGTCTACAAAGCTCGACTTGTTGCGAAAGGTTTTCGACAAGTTCAAGGAGTTGAGTACGATGAGACTTTCTCACCCATAGCGGTGCTTAAGTCCGTCTGAATCATGTTAGCAATTGCTACTTTTTATGATTATGAAATTTGGCAAATGCATATAAAGACTGCATTCCTGAATGGATTTCTGGAAGAAGAGTTGTATATGATGCAACTTGAAGGTTTTATCAATCCAAAAGATGCTAACAAAGTGTGCAAGCTCCAGCGATCCATTTATGGACTGGTACAAGCATCTCGGAGTTGGAATAAACGTGTTGATAGTGTGATCAAAGCATATGGTTTTATATAGACTTTTGGAGAAGTCTGTATTTACAAGAAAGTGAGTGGGAGCTCTGTAGCATTTCTAATATTATATGTGGATGACATATTGTTGATTGGAAATGATATAGAATTTCTGGATAGCATAAAAGGATACTTGAATAAAAGTTTTTCAATGAAAGACCTCCGTGAAGCTGCTTATATATTGGGCATCAAGATCTATAGAGATAGATCAAGACGCTTGATTGGACTTTCACAAAGTACATACCTTGATAAAGTTTTGAAGAAGTTCAAAATGGATCAAGCAAAGAAAGGGTTCTTGCCTGTGTTACAAGGTGTGAAGTTGAGTCAGACTCAATGCCCGACCACTACAGAAGATAGAGAAAAAAATGAAAGGTGTTCCCTATGCTTCAGCCATAGGGTCTATCATGTATGCAACTATGTACCAGACCTGATGTGTGCCTTGCTATTAGTTTAGCAGGGAGGTACCAAAGTAATCCAGGAGTGGATCACGGGACAACAGTCAAGAACATCCTGAAATACCTGAAAAGGACTAAGGATATGTTTCTCGTTTATGGAGGTGACAAAGAGCTCGTCGTAAATGGTTACGTCGATGCAAGCTTTGACACTGATCCGGGTGGCTCTAAGTCACAAACCGGATACGTGTTTATATTGAAGAGTGGAGCTGTTAGTTGGTGCAATTCTAAACAAAGCGTCGTGGCGGGATCTACGTGTGAAGCGAAGTACATAGCTTCTTCGGAAGCAGCAAATGAAGGAGTCTGGATGAAGGAGTTCATATCCGATCTAGGTGTCATACCTAGTGCATCGGGTCCAATGAAAATCTTTTGTGACAATACTGGTGCAATTGCCTTGGCAAAGGAATCCAGATTTCACAAGAGAACCAAACACATCAAGAGACACTTCAATTCCATCCGCAATCAAGTCAAGGAGGGAGACATATAGATTTGCAAGATACATATGGATCTGAATGTTGCAGCCCGTTGACTAAGCCTCTCTCACGAGCAAAACATGATCAGCACCAAGACTCCTTGGGTGTTAGAATCATTACTGTGTAATCTAGATTATTGACTCTAGTGCAAGTGGGAGACTGAAGGAAATATGCCCTAGAGGCAATAATAAAGTTGTTATTTATATTTCCTTATATCATGATAACTGTTTATTATTCATGCTAGAATTGTATTAACCGGAAACATAGTACATGTGTGAATATATAGACAAATAGAATGTCACTAGTATGCCTCTACTTAATTAACTAGCTCGTTGAATCAAAGATGGTTAAGTTTCCTAGCCATAGACATGAGTTGTCATTTGATTAATGGGATCACATCATTAGAGAATGATGTGATTGACTTGACCCATTCCGTTAGCTTAGCACTTGATCGTTTAGTATGTTGCTATTGCTTTCTTCATGACTTATACATGTTCCTATGACTATGAGATTATGCAACTCCCGAATACCGCAGGAACACTTTGTATGTTACCAAACGTCACAACATAACTGGGTGATTATAAAGGTGCTCTACAGGTGTCTCTGATGGTACTTGTTGAGTTGGCATAGATCAAGATTAGGATTTGTCACTCCGATTGTCGGAGAGGTATCTCTGGGCCCTCTCGGTAATGCACATCACTATAAGCCTTGCAAGCAATGTGACTAATGAGTTAGTTGCGGGATGATGCATTACGGAACGAGTAAAGAGACTTGCCGGTAACAAGATTGAACTAGGTATTGAGATACCGACGATCGAATCTCGGGCAAGTAACATACCGATGACAAAGGGAACAACGTATGTTGTTATGCGGTTTGACCGATAAAGATCTTCGTAGAATATGTAGGAGCCAATATGAGCATCCAGGTTCCGCTATTGGTTATTGATCGGAGATGTGTCTCGATCATGTCTACATAGTTCTCGAACCCGTAGGGTCCGCACGCTTAACGTTCGGTGACGATCGGTATTATGAGTTCATGTGTTTTGATGTACCAAAGGTAGTTCGGAGTCCGAGATATGATCAGGGCCATGACGAGGAGTCTCGAAGTGGTCGAGACATAAAGATCGATATATTGGATGACTATGTTTGGACTTCAGAAGTGTTCCGGGCAAGTTCGGACATATACCGGAGTATCGGAGGGTTACCGTAACCCCCCGGGGAGTGTAATGGGACTATTAGGCCTTAGTGGAGAAGAGGAGGGGCGGCCAGGGCAGGCCGCGTGCCCCCTCCCCCTCTAATTCGAATTGGACAAAGAGGGGGACGACGCCCCCCTTTCCTTCCTCCTCTCTCCTTCCCTTCCCCCTTCTCCTACTCCTACTAGGAAAGAAGGAGTCCTACTCCCGGTGGGAGTAGGACTCCCCCCTTGGCGCGCCCTCCTCCTTGGCCGGCCGCATTCCCCCTAGCTCCTTTATATACGGGTGCAGGGGGCACCCCAAGACACAAGTTGATCATTGATCTTTAGCCGTGTGCGGTGCCCCCCTCCACCATAATCCACCTCGGTCATATCGTAGCGGTGCTTAGGCGAAGCCCTGCGTCGGTAGCTTCATCGACACCATCATCACGCTGTCGTGCTGATGAAACTCTCCATCGAAGCTCTACTGGATCGTGAGTTCGTGGGACGTCACCGAGCTGAACGTGTGCAGATCGCGGAGGTGTCGTACGTTCGGTACTAGGATCGGTCGATCGTGAAGACGTACGACTACATCAATCGCGTTGTCATAACGCTTCCGCTTACGGTCTACGAGGGTACGGGGACGACACTCTCCCCTCTCGTTGCTATGCATCACCATGATCTTGCGTGTGCGTAGGAATTTATTTGAAATTACTACGTTTCCCAACAATGGCATCCAAGCCAGATTTATGCGTAGATGTTATATGCACGAGTAGAACACAAGTGAGTTGTGGGCAATACAAGTTTCCCAACAATGGCATCCGAGCCAGGTTTATGCGTAGATGTTATATGCACGAGTAGAACACAAGTGAGTTGTGGGCAATACAAGTCATACTGCTTACCAGCATGTCATACTTTGATTCGGCGATATTATTGGACGAAGCGGCCCGGACCTACATTACGCGTACGCTTATGCAAGACTGGTTCTACCGACGTGCTTCGCACACAGGTGGTTGGCGGGTGTCAGTTTCTCCAACTTTAGTTGAATCGAGTGTGGCTACACCCAGTCCTTGTTGAAGGTTAAAACAGCACTAACTTGACGAAATATCGTTGTGGTTTTGATGCATAGGTAAGAACGGTTCTTGCTCAGCCCGTAGCAGCCACGTAAAACTTGCAACAACAAAGTAGAGGATGTCTAACTTGTTTTTGCAGGGCATGTTGTGATGTGATATGGTCAAGACATGATGCTAAATTTTATTGAATGAGATGATCATGTTTTGTAACAAAGTTATCGGCAACTGGCGGGAGCCATATGGTTGTCGCTTTATTGTATGAAATGCAATCGCCATGTAATTGATTTACTTTATCACTAAGCGGTAGCAATAGTTGTAGAAGCTATAGTTGGCGAGACTACAACGATGCTACGATGGAGATCAAGGTGTCGCGCCGGTGACGATGGTGATCATGACGGTGCTTTGGAAATGGAGATCAAAGGCACAAGATGATGATGGCCATATCATATCACTTATATTGATTGCATGTGATGTTTATACTTTATGCATCTCATTTTGCTTAGATCGACGGTAGCATTATAAGATGATCTCTCACTAAATTTCAAGGTATAAGTGTTCTCCCTGAGTATGCACCGTTGCCAAAGTTCGTCGTGCCGAGACACCAGGTGATGATCGGGTGTGATAAGCTCTACGTTCACATACAACGGGTGCAAGCCAGTTTTGCACACGCAGAAATACTCGGGTTAAACTTGACGAGCCTAGCATATGCAGATATGGCCTCGGAACACTGAGATCAAAAGGTCGAGCGTGAATCATATAGTAGATATGATCAACATAGTGATGTTCACCATTGAAAACTACTCCATCTCACGTGATGGTCGGACATGGTTTAGTTGATATGGATCACGTGATCACTTAGATGATTAGAGGGATGTCTATCTAAGTGGGAGTTCTTAAGTAATTTGATTAATTGAACTTTAATTTATCATGAACTTAGTACCTGATAGTATTTTGCTTATCTATGTTGTTGTAAATAGATGGCCCATGTTGTTGTTCCGTTGAATTTTAATGCGCTCCTTGAGAAAGCTAAGTTGAAAGATGGTGGTAGCAATTACACGGACTGGGTCCGTAACTTGAGGATTATCCTCATTGCTGCACAAAAGAATTACGTCCTGAAAGCACCGCTAGATGCAAGACCCGCTGTAGGAGCAACGCCGAACGTTGTGAACGTTTGGCAGAGCAAAGCTGATGACTACTCGATAGTTCAGTGTGCCATGCTTTACAGCTTAGAACCGGGACTTCAACGACTTTTTGAACGACATGGAGCATATAATATGTTCCAAGAGTTGAAGTTAATATTTCAAGCAAATGCCCGGATTGAGAGATATGAAGTCTCCAATAAGTTCTACGGCTGCAAGATGGAGGAGAATAGTTCTGTCAGTGAGCATATACTCAAAATGTCTGGGTATAACAATCACTTGATTCAACTGGGAGTTAATCTTCCGGATGATAGTGTCATTGACAGAATTCTTCAATCACTGCCACCAAGCTACAAGAGCTTCGTGATGAACTATAATATGGAAGGTATGAACAAGACAATTCCCGAGCTAAAGGCTGCAGAGCTAGAAATCAAGAAGGAGCATCAAGTGTTGATGGTCAACAAGACCACCAGTTTCAAGAAAAAGGGTAAAGGGAAGAAGAAGGGGAACTTCAAGAAGAACGGCAAACAAGTTGCAGCTCAGGAGAAGAAACCCAAGTCTGGACCTAAGCCTGAGACTGAGTGCTTCTACTGCAAAGGGACTGGTCACTAGAAGCGGAAGTGCCCCAAGTATTTGGCGGATAAGAAGGATGGCAAGGTGAACAAAGGTATATGTGATATACATGTTATTGATGTGTACCTTACTAAAGCTCGAAGTAGCGCATGGGTATTCGATACTGGTTCTGTTGCTAATATTTGCAACTCGAAATAGGGACTACGGATTAAGCGAAGATTGGCTAAGGACGAGGTGATGATGTGCATGGGAAATGGTTCCAAAGTCGATGTGGTCGCCGTCGGCACGCTACCTCTACATCTACCTTCGGGATTAGTTTTAGACATGAATAATTGTTATTTGGTACCAGCATTGAGCATGAACATTATATCTGGATTTTGTTTGATGCGAGACAGTTATTCATTTAAATCTGAGAATAATGGTTGTTCTATTTATATGAGTAATATCTTTTATGGTCATGCACCCTTAAAGAGTGGTCTATTTTTGTTGAATCTCGATTATAGTGATACACATATTCATAATGTTGAAGCCAAAAGATGCGGAGTTAATAATGATAGTGCAACTTATTTGTGGCACTGTCGTTTAGGTCATATTGGTGTAAAACGCATGAAGAAACTCCATAGTGATGGACTTTTGGAATCACTTGATTATGAATCACTTGGTACTTGCGAACCATGATGAGCAAGATGACTAAAACGTCGTTGTCCGGAACAATGGAGCGAGCAACAAATTTGTTGGAAATCATACATATTGATGTATGTGGTCTGATGAATATTGAAGCTCGCGGCGGGTATCGTTATTTTCTCACCTTCACAGATGATTTAAGCAGATATGGGTATATCTACTTAATGAAACATAAGTCTGAAACATTTGAAAAGTTCAAAGAATTTCAGAGTGAAGTAGAAAATCATCGTAACAAGAAAATAAAGTTTCTATGATCTGATCGTGGAGGAGAATATTTGAGTTACGAGTTTGGTCTTCATTTGAAACAATGCGGAATAGTTTCACAACTCACGCCACCCGGAACACCACAGCGTAATGGTGTGTCCGAATGTCGTAACCGCACTTTATTAGATATGGTGCGATCTATGATTTCTCTTACTGATTTACCGCTATCGTTTTGGGGTTATGCTTTAGATACTGTTGCATTCGCGTTAAATAGGGCACCATCTAAATACGTTGGGACGCCGCCTTATGAACTGTGGTTTGGCAAGAAACCAAAGTCGTCGTTTCTTAATGTTTGGGGTTGCGATGCTTATGTGAAAAAGCTTCAACCTGATAAGCTCGAACCCAAATCAGAGAAATGTGTCTTCATAGGATACCCAAAGGAGACTATTGGGTACACCTTCTATCACAGATCCGAAGGCAAAACATTTGTTGATAAAAATGGATCCTTTCTAGAGAAGTAGTTTCTCTCGAAAGAAGTGAGTGGGAGGAAAGTAGAACTTGATGAGGTAACTGTACCTTCTCTCTTATTGGAAAGTAGTTCATTACAGAAATCTGTTCCTGTGACTCCTATACCAATTAGTGAGGAAGCTAATGATGATGATCGTGTAACTTCAGATCAAGTTACTACCGAACCTCGTAGGTCAACCAGAGTAAGATCCGCACCAGAGTGGTACGGTAATCCTATTCTAGAGGTCATGTTACTTGACCATGGCGAACCTACGAACTATGAGGGAACATTGATGAGCCCAGATTCCGCAAAATGGCTTGAGGTCATGAAATCTGAGATAGGATCCATGTATGAGAACAAAGTGTGGACTTTGGTTGACTTGCCCGATGCTCGGCAAGCCATCGAGAATAAATGGATCTTCAAGAAGAAGACTGAAGCTGACAGTAATGTTACTATCTACAAAGCTCGACTTGTTGGGAAATGTTTTCGACAAGTTCAAGGAGTTGACTACGATGAGACTTTCCCACCCATAGCGATGCTTAAGTCTGTCTGAATCATGTTAGCAATTGCTGCATTTTATGATTATGAAATTTGGCAAATGGATGTAAAGACTGCATTCCTGAATGGATTTCTGGAAGAAGAGTTGTATATGATGCAACCTGAAGGTTTTATCAATCCAAAAGATGCTAACAAAGTGTGCAAGCTCCAACGATCTATTTATGGACTGGTACAAGCATCTCAGAGTTGGAATAAACGTTTTGATAGTGTGATCAAAGCATATGGTTTTATACAGACTTTTGGAGAAGCCTGTATTTACAAGAAAGTGAGTGGGAGCTCTGTAGCATTTCTAATATTATATGTGGATGACATATTGTTGATTGGAAATGATATAGAATTTCTGGATAGCATAAAAGGATACTTGAATAAAAGTTTTTCAATGAAAGACCTCGGTGAAGCTGCTTATATATTGGGCATCAAGATCTATAGAGATAGATCGAGACGCTTGATTGGACTTTCACAAAGTACATATCTTGATAAAGTTTTGAAGAAGTTCAAAATGGATCAAGCAAGAAATGGTTCTTGTCTGTGTTACAAGGTGTGAAATTGAGTCAGACTCAATGTCCGACCACTACAGAAGATAGAGAAAAAATGAAAGGTGTTCCCTATGCTTCAGCCATAGGATCTATCATGTATGCAATGCTGTGTACCAGACCTGATGTGTGCCTTGCTATTAGTTTAGCAGGGAGGTACCAAAGTAATCCAGGAGTGGATCACTGGACAGCGGTCAAGAACATCGTGAAATACCTGAAAAGGACTAAGGATATGTTTCTCGTTTATGAAGGTGACAAAGAGCTCGTCGTAAATGGTTACGTCGATGCAATCTTTGACACTGATCCGGATGACTCTAAGTCACAAACCAGATACGTGTTTATATTGAACAGTGGATCTGTTAGTTGGTGCATTTCTAAACACGTCATGGCGGGATCTACGTGTGAAGCGAAGTACATAGCTGCTTCGGAAGCAGCAAATGAAGGAGTCTGGATGAAGGAGTTCATATCCGATCTAGGTGTCATACCTAGTGCATCGGGTCCAATGAAAATCTTTTGTGACAATACTGGTGCAATTGCCTTGGCAAAGGAATCCAGATTTCACAAGAGAACCAAACACATCAAGACACGCTTCAATTCCATCCGCAATCAAGTCAAGGAGGGAGACATAGAGATTTGCAAGATACATACGGATCTGAATGTTGCAGCCTGTTGACTAAGCCTCTCTCACGAGCAAAACATGATCAGCACCAAGACTCCATGGGTGTTAGAATCATTACTGTGTAATCTAGATTATTGACTCTAGTGCAAGTGGGAGACTGAAGGAAATATGCCCTAGAGGCAATAATAAAGTTGTTATTTATATTTCCTTATATCATGATAAATGTTTATTATTCATGCTAGAATTGTATTAACTGGAAACTTAGTACATGTGTGAATATATAGGCAAATATAATGTCACTAGTGTGCCTCTATCTAATTAACTAGCTCGTTGAATCAAAGATGGTTAAGTTTCCTAGCCATAGACATGAGTTGTCATTTGATTAACGGGGTCACATCATTAGAGAATGATGTGATTGACTTGACCCATTCCGTTAGCTTAGCACTTGATCGTTTAGTATGTTGCTATTACTTTCTTCATGACTTATACATGTTCCTATGACTATGAGATTATGCAACTCCCGAATACCGGAGGAACACTTTGTGTGCTACCAAACATCACAACATAACTGGGTGATTATAAAGGTGCTCTACAGGTGTCTCCGATGGTACTTGTTGAGTTGGCATAGATCAAGATTAGGATTTGTCACTCCGATTGTTGGAGAGGTATCTCTGGGCCCTCTCAGTAATGCACATCACTATAAGCCTTGCAAGCAATGTGACTAATGATTTAGTTGCGGGATGATGCATTACGGAACGAGTAAATATACTTGACGGTAACGAGATTGAACTAGGCATTGAGATACCGACGATCGAATCTCGGGCAAGTAACATACTGATGACAAAGGGAACAACATATGTTGTTATGCGGTTTGACCGATAAAGATCTTCATAGAATATATAGGATCCAATATGAGCATCCAGGTTCTGCTATTGGTTATTGACCGGAGACGTGTCTCGATCATGTCTACATAGTTCTCGAACCCGTAGGGTCCGCACGCTTAACGTTCGGTGACGATCGGTATTATGAGTTTATGTGTTTTGATGTACCAAAGGTAGTTCGGAGTCCCGGATATGATCATGGACATGACGAGGAGTCTCGAAATGGTCGAGACATAAAGATCGATATATTGGATGACTATGTTTGGACTTCGGAAGTGTTCCGGGCAAGTTCGGACATATACCGGAGTACCGGGGGGTTACTGGAACCCCCTGGGGAGTGTAATGGCATATTGGGCCTTAGTGGAGAAGAGGAGGGGCGGCCAGGGCAGGCCACGTGCCCCTCGCCCTCTAGTCCGAATTGGACAAGGAGGGGGGCGGCGCCCCCTTTCCTTCCTCCTCTCTCATTCCCTTCCCCCTTCTCCTACTCCTACTAGGAAAGAAGGAGTCCTACTCCCGGTGGGAGTAGGACTCCCCCCTTGGCGTGCCCTCCTCCTTGGCTGCCCCCTCCCCCTAGCTCCTTTATATACGGGGGCAGGGGGCACCCCAGGACACAAGTTGATCATTGATCTTTAGCCGTGTGCGGTGCCCCCTCCACCATAATCCACATCGGTCATATCGTAGCGGTGCTTAGGTGAAGCCCTGCGTCGGTAGCTTCATCAATACCGTCATCACGCCATTGTGCTGATGGAACTCTCCCTCGAAGCTCTACTGGATCGTGAGTTTGTGGGACGTCACCGAGCTGAACGTGTGTAGATCACAGAGTTGTCGTACATTCGGTACGAGGATCGGTCGATCGTGAAGACGTACGACTACATCAACTGCGTTGTCATAACACTTCCGCTTACGGTCTACGAGGGTACGTGGACGACACTCTCCCCTCTCGTTGCTATGCATCACCATGATCTTGCGTGTGCGTAGGAATTTTTTTGAAACTACTACATTTCCCAACATTGCATGCCGCTTGCTGCTACTCCGACGAGGGCCATGGCAAAAGGTCGAAGAGGGATTCAGATACGAAGAGAAAAATCAGGGATCCTATCTATGGGGGAGAACAAGTGGCTCTTGTTGCTGCACTAGAGATAATGCAGACGGTGATGCGTGGACCTCCAGTGGACGTGCGGCATACGAGTGGTAAAACACAATCAACTTTGATCGGACGGCTCGCGAGACGGATGATGCAGGAGTGAAATCAGTCGGGCAAAAAGAAACGTTTTGCATATAACATTAATAAGATTGTGACACTTTCTTCTCTCAAAGGATCTTCCCTTAATATTCTTTTCCCTTGTTTGCCATGGTGCCTGAATATTTCTTGACCTAAAGGGTCAAGTTTTCCTCAAAGTCATTAGCCTGGAATGAGGTATCAACATCTTCTTCAACTTCTTCTCTCGTAGCACGCACAACCACCTTCTTGGTCTTTAGCATTACATTGGAGTTCTTTCTTCCTTGATCAATCGCCATTGTGTTCTTGGACTTGGTCTCCAAAAGAGTATGGGTGGTGAAAAGTAGACACAACTTGTTTGGGAGTCATTCGGTCATTGGTGGATCATTATGACCATAGCATGATCCGTAAAGACCATGGCTCCAATAAATTTGTCCTTGATGAAGTTGTCATCCACCCATGTGCAACCAAAGTTTCTTGAATCCAACACAAGTGTCTTCAATCTCCGGAACACCTCTTTAGTGGTCTCTATATCATTCCTTGTGGACAAATTGACTAAGAAGGCCAACCTAGATCTCTGAACATTGTCATCACCTTCAAATATCTCCTCAATGCAATCTCAAATTTCTTTGGGGTACTTGAAGAGAGCAATGGAATTGGCATACTCATAGTGGTGGCAAGATGGAGCATGTTGAGGGCAATGGCATTGAGTCGATCGTCAACGACTTTCCTTGGGGTGTAAGGCTTGATGGATCCTTGGGCATGAACCCTGAGTTGAGTAGAGGCACTGTAAATGTGAGACTCCATAGCGAGTTTTCACTCAGAAAATGTGTTAGCTTTCAAAGGGGGCGAAGGCCCAACATGATTAATATGCAGATGCTGGATAGGTCATGTTGCATAGTGGCACCCTATGAAATTGGGGAGGGGTGCAGTAGTAGGTTCGGGAAGAGCAAGATGTTCTCTTGCATCGTCCACATCATGAGCCTCACTTGGAGCAAATGAGGCTGGTGCGTGAGGCTTTGACTTCCGGTCCACCTCTTCCTTTGAAAATGGACCGCACTTCTTTTGTCATGGTGGACTTTGTAAGTGCATCTAGTGCCTCCCCGTTGTTGGTTTTGGAGTATTGACGACAAACCTGGTTGAGGGACTAATGTGTTTGTGAGATTCATAGGATAACACAGGTAGAAGTCCCTAGAGATTTGGTTTAACTGTCGAAGATGACCCCTAAAAATGTCTGAAGATATTGAAGCCAATGGTTACATTTGAAGTTAATAAGTGAAGACAATGGAACATGAAGACATAACTTATTTGTAGGTTTCATTTTCTTCTTATTCAATCACAGGAACCACCGCACTGTTAAGTGGGGTCGAGGCAAAATGAGGACAGTTGTTGAAGTGATTGCTCAACCAAAAGCCTATGTCTTCCTTGTGAAGACAATGAGAGAAAATCTCGTTCAGAGTTGGATGAGTCAGCTTTGCTTGGAGCCCAAGTAAAGTTCGCGTGTGTGTTTGAAATCTGACTTTTGGGACATGTGTCGGTTGGCCACCGACCCAGGGTCAGTTTGGTCATATCATGTCGGGTTGCCTCCTGGCTATAAATAGCCACCCCTCCACCATAAGTTGGCGGCTGCTCTGAGTTATTGCACAGTTTTTATCGTTTGAGAGCAGCCCACCTCCGAAGCCTTTGTGAGAAACTTACTGTGAGGAAAACCAAAACACCTAGAGCCCAAAGTGATTGAGCATCCCTGCAACCATTCTGTTCTAAGTGAACCGAAGACTTGTTACACTTGAAGACGGTGATCTTCTAGTCGTTTAAGTGTCACATTCTAAGCATCCAAGAGTCATTGTGGATCGCTGGTGAACCAAGTCTGTGAAGGTTTGGAAGTCTCCCTTGAAGACTCGCCTGAGTGATTGGGTGAGGTCTAAGTGATCTTAGCTCAAGGGGAATAAGGTGAAGACGCGGTCTTCTGAGTTCAATCTTAGCCTCCCTAGCCATAGGTACAGTTGTCACAGCAACTGAAACTGGTCTAACAAATCCTTTGTCTTCACCAAACAACTGGTTCTATCACTTCACTTCCCTACTTACTGTTTTGTATTGTGAAGTCTTTGCTTGCTACCTTTTTTGTTCGAAGACATTGCTTGAAGACAATCTCTCTAATCACATCTTTGTCTTCACATTATTTCTTACTGCCATCCATCGTTACCTAGTTTGTTGTTTACTTCACTGCTCACATCTCTTGGGTTGTTCTATCACCATGTCTAGTGTAGTTTATCTTTCGTTGTATCCAATTTAGCTACTGTTCATCTTCTAAGTCTTTGAAGACATTGTCTGTTTCAAAGACTTTCTTAAAAATCGTGATTTCACCCCTCGAGTCGATAACCAGCACTTCCAGACTTCATACCCGGCATTAACAAGGTAAAGTCCACCACGGTCAAGGCAGCAGTCGTGTTGTGGCGGAGAGCTCGGCATGTCCCATAGGGGCACCACCGGTGGATTACCCCGTATCGACTTATTCTCTTCAGGTGTTAAGCCCTAATAAAGTCATAACTTTGATACCAATTGAAATGATCCTAGAGAGGGTGAATAGGAAGCTACAAATTTTAAGCTTATCTTTCAATCTGAGGGAATTGCGGATAAAGTAGGTTTTCAATATATGCAACTAGATGAACACAACATGGCAAGTAAGCTGAAAGCAAAATATTCTAGGCAACAATCTAGTTAATAAGCCCACAAGCATATGAAGCAAGTAAAAGTATTAAAACGAATTAACCACAAGTAAGTCAGGGACGTCAAATTTATCTCAAAGTTCCCTCTTTGGAGAGTGCTAATCTCCGTTGGAGCGGTGTTGAAGCGAAAACTCCAAAGCGTCATCAAATGGCTCGTTGTATTCGCCTTTCAATCCAGCCCCAACGGATGCCTCTAACCGCCTAGGAGCCCAAGCTCCAAGCATTACGAGTGTTGATGTTGAAATCAAGCGGGGAACACAAATCGGTTTGATGAAAGTGTAGATTGGGTCTTGCTCTCTATATCACCAAAGAATCAACATGTTTGAGTGGACATTTCCAGAAATCATGCTCAATTGAGACTTCATCAAAAGATGGATTAAAATAAAGCAATCACTGAGATGGATTAAAATATTTTTAGAAATCATGCCTGAACTAAGCTTCGCCCAAAGATGAATGCAATCAATCAATATTATTGTGAGCTCTGCCACATTATGTTCCCTTTCAACGGACTATTTGATGGAGGAGCTTCAGCCCTATTTTCCGTATCATTTCTGTTAGCAATGAAGAGGTTTGTCCTGCCTTTTGAGAAGCATTGGAATTTCATAAAAAAGAAAATCAAGCATCCATGCAACGGCCAGAACACCCTTTTAACCAAGGCCAGTCATCTCTTATTTGCATTTAGGAACATCAAGTCCAAATTAAGAAACCAGACTGATCACTTCATTTTAGTTAGGGCCAGTTTGGTTTGAGCTTAAGGTTTTCATGC
Organism: Triticum dicoccoides; assembly: GCF_002162155.2. Classification (NCBI taxonomy): domain Eukaryota; kingdom Viridiplantae; phylum Streptophyta; class Magnoliopsida; order Poales; family Poaceae; genus Triticum; species Triticum dicoccoides. Next base: position 688,707,437 of record NC_041389.1, on the reverse strand, counting down.
CTAACCTTAGCCGTGCCACGACATCTTAGGCATGTGTTACTTGTGGCTGCCACATTTTGCATGGTTCCCATTTCAATTTTTGGCCAAACAGCTAGTAAACGGGTAAATTGGCCCAATTAATTCATTAATTAGCCGATTGACTTACCAATTAGTCTATTAATCCCCTAGCTACCAATTAACGATCTCAACAATGCTAAATTTACCATGACCGACTTCACAATTTACAATGAACAACAAACTTCACAAAATGTAGATATTCTCAGCACCAACAGATGCATCTACTACACTACTAATGTATCTAGCATTAATTCCAGAGAGAGTAATTTCTCATCATCAGCTTGTGTCTACAAAATTGTAGGGTATGAACTGGAGAATTTTGTACTCCCTCCGGTCATTTTTACACTGGAGAATTTTGTACTCCCTCCGATCATTTTTACTCTGCATATTAAGTTTGTCTGAAGTCAATCTCATCCAACTTTGACCAAGTTTATATAAAAAATTATTGACATTTACAACACAACACCAATATCATTAGGTTCATCTCGGAATATATTTTCATATTATATTTATTAGATATTATAGATGCTAATAATTTCTAATATAAATTTGGTCAAACTTAGCTAAGTTTGACTTTCAGCAAATTTAATGTGCAAAGTAAAAAGGACCGGAGGGAGCACTGTACTAAAAAACTGACAAACTGCGGCTTCAAAGTAAGTTTGAGGAAAGATTGATAGATACAACTGCCAGACGAGGGAACACATTTTAATGGGCATAAAACCTGGACGAGTGCATCAATCAAGGTGAAACGATGTTAAGTGCAGGGAGAAAAGCTAATGCAACACATCAATGATGCAATTGCTGGACAAACATGAAAAACATAGAGCAGGACAACAGCAATAAATAACCAGGCAAAGCTCTCAGGATATAAAACGAAAGAAAACACAAGACATCAACAAGAACTACCGGTGGATAACAGATATATAATCTAAGTTTTAACATCGATAGACATCAAAACAAAGTGACAGTATCACGACAGATAGGAGTACATTCCAATAGCAATACAGCCACGACTCAATAGACAGAAAATAATAGTGCAGCTCTCTTAGCAGCAAAAGCAAACTAGACCATATAGGAGATAACAGAACCAGAAGTTTAGAGCTTGTCCTCGAAATCAGACAGAGGGGTCATCTGTTCCTTCAGACCCTTGCGCTTGCGGATCTCCGTGACAAGGGTCGCAGACTGGGAGCCAGCCTCCAAAGGATCAGAAGACATGATGTCCCAGTGGTCGAACACACACTGGGGGAAAGCCTGGCCGGATGTCGCTGCCCTGAGGGTACTTGAGAACCCGAAAGACTCAATGACCGGGAGGTAAGCCTTGATGTTGTACAGTGGGGTACCAGGCCTCTGCATCTCCTCAAACACATGCCCTCTCTTCTGATTCAGAACACCATAAATACCGCCGAGTGCATTCTCTGGGGCCTGGATCTCAACCAGGTACACAGGCTCCAGCAGCCTTGGCTTAGCAGTGAGCTGAGAAGCATAAATGACCCTCCTGGCTGTTGGGATGACCTGACCACCACCCCTGTGAATAGCATCAGTGTGCAGAACAACATCACAGACCTCAAAGCAGATGCCACGCATGTTCTCCTCAGCCAAAGCACCTTCTTTCGATGCCCACTGGAACCCAGCCACAACAGAGTCCTTGATTTCATTCAGATACTGCACTCCCTTACACATGTCGACAACCATGTTGGGGCCAGTCGTCTCAGGTCCAAAGCACCAAATCTTCTTGGCAAGATCCTTGTCCCAGCCAAACTCCTCAGATAGGATCTTAGAGCGCACCTTAGGATCATCACGTGGGCCAATGCGGCCATCATCAATGGCCTCAGCCAGTCCCTCCTCCAATGGGCGAGCCTCCATGTAAAGACGGTTGTGCTTGTTCGGGGACTTGCTCATAACTGTGCGGCAGGACTTCTCCAGAACAGTCTCACGGAAGGAGACAACAGGAGGCGAAACAATAATTTCAGCACCACCCATGAAGTCTTCCTGCAGATCCTTCAAACAGATTTCAAGGTGAAGCTCTCCAGCTCCAGCAATGATATGCTCACCAGACTCTTCAATGCTACAGAGAACCATAGGGTCAGACTTCGCCAGCCTCTTCAAACCCTCAACAAGCTTAGGAAGATCAGATGCCACCTTGCACTGAACGGCAACACGCACAACAGGGGACACAGAGAACTTCATTGCCCTGATTGGGCAGGCATCAACTTCCTTCTCATTTGTCAGGGTTGCATTCTTGGTGATGAACTGATCCAAACCAACCAAAGCTACAGTGTTACCACAGGGAACATCCTCAACAGACTCTTGCTTCTTTCCCATCCAGATAACAGTACGCTGGACACTCTTCACATACAGATCCTTCTTCTGGCCAGGAACAAAGTTGGGACCCATGATACGGACCTTCATACCAGTTGCAACCCTCCCGGCAAAAACACGTCCAAAGGCAAAGAATCTACCCTTGTCAGATGCTGGAATCATCTTGGAGACATACAGCATAAGAGGACCATCAGGGTCACAGTTTCTGATAGCATTAGCATATATATCATCAAGGGGACCCTCATACAAGTTCTCCACACGATACCTCTGTGCCTTCGAGGGAGAGGGAAGGTGAAATATCATCATCTCAAGCAGAGCACGACTGGCAGGCAGCCAAGTTTGCATCACACGCTTCATGAGAGCCTTGCCCATCAAGTCCTTCTCATCATTCTTCATCGTCACACCAAGCTTCTTCAACATAGGCCACAACTTATCCTTCTGATCATTCATGCAGGTGGCTATGATTTGCTTGATTGGCTCATAGCAGAACTGAACAAAACCTCTCTTGCAGGTAGCTGTCCCAGTGTTCTTGGAGGTCCATTTCTTTGTGGCTGGGTCAAAGAAGTTCTCACCCCACAGCCTCTCCATCATCTTCGCCTCATCAACTCCAAACTTGGAAGCATACATCTTAGCAAAGTTTGTAAGGGTGAAAGCCCACCCATGCAAACCAGCAGAGAATGCAACAGTCCCCTTCTCCGGGTACACTTGGACATCACCAAGGAGCACATCTTCATATGTTGCCATGATGACATTGGCATTTTCAATGACACGGGAGAAAGTCTGGTATGCTTCCTCACCTTCCACTTGAAGCTCAAGGAAGCATCTGTCCATCTTGTTCACGGTGAGGACAGGCCTAATCCTCTCACCAAGAGCTTGGCGCAGCACAGTTTCGGTCTGCACACAGACACCCTCAATACAGTCAACCACCACCAAAGCACCATCAGTGATACGAAGAGCAGCCGTCACTTCCGAAGAGAAGTCAACGTGACCAGGTGAGTCAATAAGGTTGATCAGGTATTCGTCCCCATCCCTGTCACCCTTGTACATCTCGAGTGATTCAGGAGTCATCTGATAGAAAAGAGAGATACCCGTGGATTTGATTGTAATACCACGTTCTGCCTCATCTGCACGGGTATCAGTCATGCGAACATCACCAGCAACTTCCTGGGCAATAATCCCAGCTGCTGCCACAAGGGAATCCGTAAGCGTAGACTTGCCTGCAAACATGTAAATATGTGTGAGGACGGTGCAAAAGCATCCGGATTGACAGTTGAACGCGATATACATTAATATGCACTTGCACATATTATCCACTGAGAGATGGAATTATGACACAACATTACAGTATGTTGAAACAAACCATGATTAAAAGAAATTTAAAAGAATACAAACAAGATATTTAGTAACATGGTTAACAAAATCTGGTGGCACATAGTAAACAACATTAATACAAGGACATGTATTTTTGTGTTACTAAGTACAACCATGTAAGGCTAGTCATAGTGGGAGTAACTTAGCTAGTAACATAGCGCACTTCAAGAAAATTTTGCCTACGTGGCATGTAGTTAATGAGAAGTGGTAACATAATATGTTACTGTAACATAGCGCTTCCCAATACAAGATGAGTCTACAAGCTAATAAATGAAGTCCTCTATGACACTACTACTATGTTACTTCGCACTATAAAGGTAGTAACTTAGACTAGTGTCATATGCATGACACTAGTATAAGTTCCTCCCCACTATGACCAGCCTAAACCAAAGTAGCAGATTCTGAACCATGCAATTATATGCTAATAGTTATATTTAAGCTTGTTAGAGCATAAATCAATCATAAAAGCAGTAAGAATAAGCTCAAGGAGAGAGCAATGGCTGAAACTACTTATTTCAAAACATTGAAACAACTCATTAAATTTAACTAATTTACAAGATCCAGATTTTAGAAATAATATGGCACAACTAAGAGCAGGCTACAAAAACATCAATCAACAAGATTATACTGTATAAACATGAGAATTAAAGACAACTGGTACTGTCCAGTCACATACCATGGTCAACATGAGCAATAACAGACATGTTTCGGATATTATTCTTTTTATCCATAATTCCACGGAGCTCCTCCGCTGTGAACTTCACCATCTTGACTGCTTTTAAATGTCACCCTGGGACTATAGTTCCTGTTCAAAGAATACCAAGCTATCAGAATCAAGCAATAATACAGTTTGAATAACTATTAAATGAAAAAAATCTGATAGTGATATAATAATGACTGTTCAAGTAATTAAAACGACAATTGTCCACTCAAAAGTGCACTTAACATTGGTGCACACGAATAAGTTTTACACACTGCTACCAAACTACTTTAACCAACACTTCAACCAACAGCCCCAATAAAGTGAAATATATAATACGGTCAATTGAGCTTATTAAATTTAATGTACTAGTAGGACAAACAAAAGTGCATTGAGAAGGCAAGCCCAACCGATATTAAGAAAACTTACAGTCACAGTATGAGAAAAAATAACAAATAGCAATAACAAAGAAATGTAATCCATTATGGAGAACATACATGCAAAAAGCAACTATGAAGCAAGAACAGGAAATGGATTCACTAACTCAACCCCCAAGTACTTCCAGGTCTGTAGAGCTTATAAAGGGGTGGAACATAGTTTAAAACTTCTCCAGAAGATTATGTCAAATTGCAAAACAGTGTAAAGGTAATTACAGACAAAGTCAAGACTCAGGTAAATGTCATGGAAGCTGATTTGTCATGGAATCACAGTTTTATGCACAAGTACTGACTGTAATATCATGGAACTACCAACACAAACACTAAAAACAATGGCACAGAACGTCATTGAGTTGGAACTCTCACGTGGTGCACAATCGATGCTAGGTAAAACACAGAAAATACTCACATAATCATCCAAACGAAATAATGATCAGATCAGAGCAAAATTCATGCAGAGTGCCTGAACTAAACTTATATAAAACACTGAGACACACAGATGATAAAATATCGGTAGCTCCCTTTCAAGTTAAATTGAACATGCAAAGCAGTGATACAATTTTCTCCGATCTGAGCATGAGAGCAGAGAATAACACCGACCAGGTTACGATAGGCAGGGAATACCCTACAGATCGAGCATTCTAGCAAACCTCATGAACGAACAGCACAGCAAAATGGCCAAAACCAACACCGGGGCAACAGATCCACGTGAATCACGACGGAAACAACACCCTAGGGACCGCACATCTAGAGACGTCAGAACAAAATCGATCCCAGAACATGCGAGCAGGGCGGACAAAGCAGTAGATCTACAGCGCTTGGGAACATGAATAAACACGGAAGAACGACGACAGATCCAGCGACGTGAACTGAAGCGCATCGAGCTAGCGAGGAGACTAGAACCGGTGGAATCGATCGATCGATCGACTAGGCAGCAGCTAGCACGGACTACAGAGAAGCGAGGCGCCGACGAAGCTACCGGAGGGCGGGGGAGAAGGGAGGGAGGAGGGGGAGGTCCGGCTCACCGTGGGGTTTCGCTTCCGGCTCCCGAGGCGAGAGGTGGGAGATGAGGAAGCGGCGGCGCTCCCGGAGGAAGAGAATGGAAGCAGGGGTGAAGGAAGAACCCTAGGGCGGCATCGCTTGCCCAGTATATATAGTGGTAGTCTCCCGGCCCGGATACGTGAGGGCCGAAAGGGGAGGGAGAATGGGCCCGCGGAAGTGAAGGGTAGTCGTGTGTGGCCCGGCCCGACGGATGGCCCAGAGACCAGCCGAGTGATGTGAGATGAACGAGCGACTCTTTCTTGGAAGGGGAGCACTAGGCGCCGGCGCATCGGCCCAAATTTGGGCCGGCCGCTGCCAAACGTCTGATACAACCTTTCATCACCGTCAGATTGCTTTCTCTTAAAAAGTCACGCCCGTACGGAAAAAAAAAGGCAGTCGTGCGCACACGCTGGATCTCGCACGCTCGCCGGCCACCTGCGCGCTCGCCGGCCACCTGCGCTTGTCATCGGCTTCCCATGCTTGCTTGCCACCTGTGCCACCACGCCCACCACCCGTGCTCGCCGGCCGCTCGTGCCTCCACTCGCCATGGCCGCCTCCGCTCTCCATGGTTGCAGCCTGCAGCTCGAACACGGACAGGTTACAGCATGCAGTCACCATGGTTTGCAATACCCCCCGGCGTTCCCTCATCTCCGGCTCGCCGCCATTGTCGACTTGCCCGCCATGTCCAGCAAAAATAATCTAAGCAACAAAACCTGGTGGTGCTAGGTTGAAGCAACAAAAAAATCGGTTCTAGCACAACTAAATGATTGTTCCAGCAAAAATTCTCATCAGTAGAAAACCATGGCTCGCAGCCAACAGCGGTAGTAGCAAAAATTTGTGTTGATTCCAGCAAAGCCAAAAACAGTGGAAGCAAAAATGCATAACTGGGCCCTTTGTGCAAGGATGTTCTAGCAAAAATTGAGACATCGGTGGTAGCAAAAATTGAAGCTGCTTCCAGCAAATCAAAACACCATTTGTAGCAAAAATGCAAAATTGGGCGTTCTTCCAGCAATAGCGAAAGTGGCAGTTGTAGCAAGAATTAGAGCTGGTTTCAGCAAGTCAAAACACCATTTGTAGCAAAAATGCAAAATTGGGCGTTCTCCAGCAAAAGCGAAATCGGCGGCTGTAGCAAAAATTGGAGCTGGTTCCAACAAGTCAAAACACTATTTGTAGCAAAAATGTAAAATTGGTCGTTCTTCCAGCAAAATCGAAAGCGGCACTTGTAGCGAAAAATTGTAGTTGGTTCCAGCAAATCAAAACACCTGTTGTAGCAAATTGCAAAAAAATGGCGCAGGTACTAGCGAAACCAAAGCGTCGATGGTAGCAAAAATGTAAAATTAGTCCAGCATAAAAAGTACCTTCGCTTCCGGCATCGCCATGTTCCTAGCTCGGCCCGCAAGCAATTGCAGCACGTCATGAGCAAGTTCCAGCACCACCATGAGCCGGGTCCAGGCAATGGGTGTCGTCGAAGTCGAACCACCGGTGGGCTCTCCTGTCCACAGCGCCAGTGGCTTCTCCTGTCCACAACACCGGTCGACACACCGGTGCTGAACCTTCGCAGCAGTTGTCGTTCGACGGTCGTCGCAGCTCCGCCCGCTTGTGGGAGTGCTGGCGGCTTGAGGTAGAAGGAGGGGAGAGGTAGAGAACGCTGATGGCGAGGGAGGCGGAAGAAGGAGAGGGAGAGGTGGGCAGCGTCGATGGGGAGGAGAGGTGGAAGAAGGAGAGGAAGAGGTGGGTAGCGCGGTGGGGAATTGTGGCCAGAAAACTCAACGAAGGAAGAAGATAAGGAGGAGGAAGAAGATAAGGAGCAGAAAAGGACAGAGCGGTGCGGGGCCCAACGGACGCGTGGGTGCGGTCCGGCGCAAGTTTGAGCCGGCGCACCGGCTGCAGACATTTCCCTTCTTGGAAACAACAAGTGTCGGACGTCAGATTTTGGACGTTTTAGGCCGAACGTTGTTTCCACCGTCCGTTAAATTCGCACTAATCTTAATGTTAGCTCAGTGTCCATGCCATTTTTCGCTGTTGTTCGGTGCGATGCGCGACCGAAACGAACGCGTACGGCTCCACCTCACCCCTCTTCTCTTCCTACCGTCTCTCACTTTCTCCAGCTTCAGTTCCACCGTCGCCGGTGGTGGAGCTAGCCCGTCCATGGAGCCTGGCATAATACAGAGGGATGTGCTTCATGGGCATTTGCCCGCTAAGACTGGTGATTGATTATCCAGCTCCTACTGTAATCTAATGGAAGTTTTTTGGCAGAGCCCGAGCAGTTGCCCGGTGTCGCCGGGAGGGGGCTCCGCTACTAATCGCCGCCCAGCTTCCATTTTCGCCGCCACCCAGTGATGTAGTTCCACCCTAGTGATTAATTCACACCACTTTTCTTCTACATTTTCTCATGAATTACACATCATTTAATTTCATATACCATGGCAAAACATTTTGAATTAGATATCATTTGCCATGGCAAAATTTCAATTTAAAACCTCCTACCATCTCTCTTTTTTGTAACTAGTTTTGCCATGGCAATTTTTTATATGATTTTTTGCTATGAATGTTTTTGAGAGCCAACATGGAGCATGGCGGGTGTTGTTTTAATATATGAATATGTTCATGGCAATTTTCTTACACAAAGAATGGCAATTATAAATGAAACGTCATGGCAAGATTTTAATACGCATATGACATAGCATTTTTTTTTCATAATTTGTAGCCATGTCCCTTATGGTATACGCATTTTGACATTTTAGGCCTATGTCTAAATTTTGATTAAGATGATGGCAAATCTAACGATATTTTTAGAATTGTATCTTAGTCACACGGCAAATTTGCCTTCATTGACATGGCAATTTTACGTAAACCGCCATGGCAAATTTCAATTTTTTTAGCATGTCAGTTTCTACTTTTACATTTTTTGGCCATGGCAAAATTATCTATGATGACATGACAAATTTACCTTTTTAATATGGTAATTTAACCTAAATCCCCATGAATTTTTTTAAGTTTTATTTCCATTGAAACGTATAATTTTTAATTGCAAAATTGCTTTTTTGGCTATGAAAAAATATCTACACTAATATGGCATTTTTCCTTTTACATATAATGTCAATTTTTTTACTTCAGCCCATCATGGCTAATTAATTTACTTTTTTTCCATGGAAAATTCACCTTAATTGTCATGGCAAATTTTAACTTTTATTGCCACGGAAATTTATACTTTTATTTTTTGTGGCGAATTTTAATTTTACATTTATTTTTTGCCATGGCAGAATTATCTATGATGTCATAGCAATTTAACTTTTACATACATGCCTAATTTTACTTTTTAGTCAATCATGGCTAATTAAAATTTACTTTTCCTTTCTGCCATGGCTTATTTACCTTCATGACAATTTATGTAATAGTAAAATTAGTTTTATAGCATGGCAATTTTTACTTTATAACCATGGCAAATTTACCATGTTTTTGCCATGGCAATTTTACCTTTCTTTTTGCCAATGGCAAGTTTACCTTTTTTTTAAAGTGTCATGTCATATTAACCTTTTCTGTTTTGCCATGGCAACTTGACCTTTACATACATGGAAATTCACTTTTTTTACATACATGGCAACTTTTTTAGTTTTAATTTTGCTCATGGCAAGTTTACTTCTTTACTTGCCATGGCAAATTAACCTTTACATCCATGTCAAATTTTACTTTTTAGTTGCCATGGCATTTTTCAATCGACATTTTTTGTGTCTTCATGTATATGATAAAAATCATGGCAATAAAATTAACTCTTTATTTTTGCCATGGCAAAATTACCTTACTTGGCATGTCAAATTTACCTAAATCGCCATGGCAACTCTTAACTTTCATTGCCATGGCAATTTTTTCCTTTTATTTTTGCCATGGTAAATTTAGCTTAATTGACATGACAACTTTACCTAAATAGCCATGTCAAATATTTAACATGTATTGCCATGGCAAATTTTTATTTCATTCACTATATAGCATGGCAACTTCTTGGTTGTGCACTATGATTTCCTAGATTATTTTTCATGAGTATTTTTTTGCCATCTTTTTTTAACAAAAATCCATGTACCGTTACATTTTCAAAAGGTTGACATGTGTTTTAGTGAATAGTCTTCTAATTTTGCCATCTTTTTTTGAAGAAAAACTAACTAAATTTGCCATGCATAAACATTTCATTATAGGTAGTGTGATAATTTTTTAATCCATTGTAAATTTATTTCTTTAGATCATGAAAAAATATGTATGAGAAGATGGACCATAGCAAATTCCCTTATTTTCTTTAATTTTTGTGATGTAAATTTTATTCTTTAGTACCATGGCAATTGTATTTTTTAAACACGGCAATTTATACTACCACACCATGGAAAATTCATCACACATAATTTTGTGTTCAAAATGTGTATACAATATAAGGAAAATTAATTAAACATACCATGGCATTTTTTAGTATGAATGTTCCATGGAAAAATTTCTTTTGGGTCATTGCAAAAATAATCTTTTTACCCGTGGTATATTTTGTGCTTTTAAAGTTGTTGACATTTTTGTTTTGTAGCACAGCAAAATCTAAACTTTAATCTGGCACATCAAAAAAATAGTTGGGCTTTTTCGCTACCGGGCTGTTGGGTCACGCGGAGGTGCGTTCGCGCCGGGGGTGGTTCTCCCCCCGAATAAATTCGTTCGCATTGATCTCCCCTCCAGAATGGATGAGTCATTCATTCTAGGGGTCTCCTAGACCGAACGTCAGCGCCATATCGGCATCCAAAAGAATGAGCAACTCTCCCGGGTGAAAATGCAAGAATAAACAAAGTTATACCAAACTATTCAAAAAATCAAGTTTATACAGGGACATGATTTTTTTCTCCCTAATGCAAACGCAGGAATAGTAAAACAAAGGGGAAATACAATAGTATAGGGGATCGCGACAGTATTCGCGGATAGTATTTTACCCAATTTATTGGTTCAACACAAGAGGATCCAAACAATATTTATAAGCCTTAGCAGTTGAGTTGTAAATTCAACCACACCTCGAGAGCTAAATATGTACAGCAAAGTGTTTAGTGGCACAATAGTTTGATAGTTTTGATATTAGCAGTAGTCGCAGGAAGAATAACAATATCAGTTTTATAGTGATTGTAACAGTAACGACAACAATACTAACTTAGCAAAATCAATATGAGCAAAGCGTAGGCATTGAATCAACGATGGATATTTGTGTTGGATGACATTCATCATATACTCCAATTCATCAATTCAGTATAGGCATGTATTTCATATATGGCCACACATGCTTATTATAAGAACTTGCATGTCATCTGTTGTCATACCCCCCGTGGCAGCGGGGTCCATAAAGAAGCTGAGATATTAAAGCCTCATTTTAATAAAGAACCGGAACAAAGCATCAACATATGATGAATACACATAAACTCCTCGAATCACAGTCATCCCCGGAGAGCATCCCAATTGTTGTCACTTTGGGGTCTATGGATCATAACAATAACAAATGCATATAACTAGTAGATAGGATCAAGAACTCAAATATATTCATGAAAACATAGAGTGTTTAGATCTGAAATCACGGCAGTCGGGCCTAGCGACAAGCATTGAACATAGAAAAGTCATAACAACATTAATCTCAAAACATAGTGGATACGTACTAGGGATCAAACCCTAACAAATTGACTCGATTACATGATAAATCTCATCCAACTCCATCACCGTCCAGCAAACCTATAAAGGAACTACTTACTCCTGGCGGTGAGCATCATGAAATTAACGGTGAAAAGGGGTTGGTGATGATGATGACGACGAATCCCCTCTCCGGAGCCCTGAACGGCCTCCAGAATAGCCCTCCTGATGAAGATCGGGAGGTGGCGGTGGTTCCATATTGTAAGACGCGATGAAACATTTTCTCTTATTTGTTTCTCCACAAGATTGTATTTATGGAGTTGGAGGTAGGGCAAACAGTGTCCCGAGGGTCCCACAAGCCTGGGTGGCGCGCCCTAGGGGGCGCCACGGGAGCTTGTGGCTCTGTGGTGGGCCCCCTCCGGTAGATCTTTTCACCAGTATTTTTATATATTCCAGAAAAATTATACGTAAAATTTCTGCTTCATCCGAAAACTTTTATTTCTGCATAAAAATAACATCATGATAGTTCTACTGAAAACAACATCATTCTGGGTTAGTTACATTCAAATCATGAAAATTAGAGTAAAAAATAAGAGCAAAAGTGTTTAGAAAAGTAGATATGTTTGAGACGTATCACTCGTTCTCTCAAAACTTCAAGCCCCTAAATTTTTCTTAGAATTTCATTTAAACAAAGTCATGCTTCATGATATGTCCCAAACGTATCTACTTTTTCAAATACTTTTTCTCTTGTTTTGAACTATAATTTGCATGATTTGAATGGAGCTAATCCAAACTGACGTTATTTTCAGCAGAATTGTCATGGTGTTTTTTTTTGTGCAGAAATAAAAGTTCTCAGATTGAGTTGAAAAATTACTGAGAATTATTTCACAATATATAAAAAATATTGGCAAAGGAAATTACCAGAGGAGAGCCACCAGGGCTCCACAAGCCTAGGGGGCGCCCACCCCCCATGGCGTGTCTGGCAGGCTTGTGAGCCCCTGGCAGCTCTTGCAACCCGAACTCCAAGTCCATAAGTACCTATTCGTTCAGAAAAAACATCTGAAAGAAGAAATCATCGCGTTTTCTGATACAGATGTAACACACAGATAATTAAGCTACAACAATCCCCTGCTAATGATGTCATGTCATCACTTTTACTATTGCTAGGTCCCACGTTGATCCAAACCAAATCAAAATTCAAATTTAAAATAAAGTCAAACAATAAAAAAATCAAATGTTAAAACTAAAATGTTCAAATTGTGGTAAATAATCATTTGTTAATAATGGTGGTGAACTCACATTTTTATAAAGTATTCAAATACATTAAAATAATAAAATAGTGGCTAAAACAAATATTTAAATGCCTTTAAAATGATAAAAATATGCAAAGTATTTTAATTTGCACAAAACTTTTAGTGGTTGTGGAATATTTAGGATCACTAATGTAGGAGCTAATTTTATATTTTATAAGGTTAAAATAAATAGGAAATAAAAGAAAATAGAAAAGTTTTTAAAAGAAAAACAAAACAAAAGTAAAAAAGGCCACAACCCCCTGCCCCCTTGGCCTCAGCCAATCGGCGCAACCTGGCTAGCCGACCCAGCCTGCCTTCCATGGGTCGTCTCCCTCCCCTCATGTTCCTCCGACCGGGCTCCTACCCGAGCGCGCCCCGTCGCACCACCTCGTCGGCGAGCTACGAGGAGGATTAGGCCGCCCCGACCAACCCTAACCCTAGACGCCCTCCCAGTCACCACGCCCGCTCCCCTCGCCCTCTCGTCCTCCCTTCCTCCTCCCCAGATCCCCTTCCCCCTCCTCGCCCGACACATTCGCCGTCGTCCGCCTCGCGCCACCGCGACCATCGGCCCCCCCTCGTCTCGCCAGCTTGCCTTGAAGCGTCGTCGCGGTCGGCTACGTCGACCTCGCCTGCTGGATCAAGCCGGGGCGCCCCACAGCATCACCCTCTCCTTCGTCTCTGTCACCGGGTGCCGGAGATCGCTGTGCCGCCACACCTTCCCAAGCTCATTTAGGCACATCTATAGGACCACGGCGAGCATTCGCATCTTCCCTCTCCTCGCACCGTGTTCCCGTGTTTCTAACTGCGGCCGCCATCGTGGCCGAGCTCGTCATCGCCGTTCTTTATCGCCATCATGGCCAGAGCCCCGTAGCTTGCATCCGTGCTCGTTGGCATGCTCAGCATGTTCACAACGACCAAAGGCACGCACCCGCACGTCCATCCGTGCTTCGTAGCGCCGCATCCGAGTTTCACCGAACTCCGGCAGTCACCCCAGTCGCCACTGCAGTTGATGTAGGTCGTCTCCGCCTCCGCCGCTTGCTCTGTTGGACACGCACAAGCCCCTGCATCTCGAAGGTAGTCGCGGCCGTCCGAATGGTGGCCCGGGGTACAGTCTCCCACGAGCCCCGAAGCCAATCGCCGTCCATGCTCGTTGTCGGCGCCGCTCCGGACAGCCCCCGCACCGCTGCTGCTGCAGTTCAAAGTGCGACATCCCTCTGCGCTTGTAGATGCTCGCGGCGGTTCAAACGACCCCCGATGCCTGTTTTTCGACCATGTCCGCACAACGCAGCCGTCTGGAGGTCGCCACCGGCGCGCCACCGCCGAGAGCCGATGTTGCCGGCCTAGGGCCACCATCAGGGTCGCTGACTAGTGGCGCAAGGGCCCCCTTTGACTTGTTGACCACGGTCAATGATGACTAGGTAACACCCAGTCACTGACATATGGGACCACCCCTACTAATTAATAAAAACTTTAATTAAATTGGATTAGTTTAATTATTTATTACACTGACCTGTGGGCCCTGCTAACTAATTAATTCTATTAGATTTTTTTTGCAGTAATTAGCCCGAGTCACTTACAGGTGGGCCCTGTCCACTATTCCAGCGGGTAAGGTTGACCCAGTCAGCCTACTGACTGGGCACTTGCCCACTAGTCAACCTATGCTGACTAGGCTGTTGACCCAGTCAACATCGCCACCAATCAGCCGCTATGTGTGGGTATAACTTTGGGTGTATTAGTATTTATAATTTAGTTAATTTGAATTTAAATATTTAAAACAAATCCAGAAAATAATTAAAACTTTGAAAATTAATATAAAATAATCCACAACTCAATGAAAATAATTTATATATGAAAGTTGATCAGAAAAATCCAACGAATCCGAATATGCAATCCGTTCATCTTCACATGCCCTATCATGCTGGACATGGAACCGTTCCCCTCTTTTCATCTGTCCGAAAAAGGCCAAACTCTAGGAAAACATATTTTCCCTCTCCATCTGCAACGTGGAGTACCGCGTTAGAATGCGGTAATTGCCTTTGGCTCCTAGGTGCATATGCACCCATTGTCAAAATACACATTTTGAAAAGTTTTGAAAAATTCGGAACAAAAATCCCGCGTGTATATCCGGACATTTTATGTGCATGCACAAGATTTCAGTGAAAAATGACTTTTTTGTGGCTTGTGTAAAAAAGACAATTTCTGATGCTTCATTCTAACTATTCACGAGGCATTTCTTTATCTTTTTTACACAAGGCACAAAAAATGTCGTTTTTCACCGAAACCTTTTGAACGCACATAAAATGTCCGGATATACACGTGGGATTTTTGTTTTGAATTTTTTCAAATTTTCGAAATGTGTATTTTGACAATGGGTGCATATGCACCTAGGAGCCAAAACGCCGCTCTCGTTAGAATGCTACTTCTTTGAGCTTGCATTGATTTTTCCTTTGAAGAGAAAAGGGTGATGCAGCAAAGTAGAGATAAGTATTTCTCTTAGTTGAGAACCAAGGTATCAATCCAGTAGGAGGCACAATCAAGTCTCCAATCTATGCACCTGCACAAACTAACAAACACTTGCACACAACGCGGAAAAAGGTTGTCAATCCCTTCACGGTTACTTGCAAGAGTGAGATATGATAGAGATAGATTTAAAATAAAAGTGAAAGGCAAAATAAAGTAAACACAAAATAATTGCAGCAAGATATTTTTGGGTTTTTGGTTTTATAGAGCTGAAAGTATATGATGAAAAATAGACCTAGGGGCCATAGGTTTCACTAGAGGCTTCTCTCTCGAAGAAAGCATACGATGGGCAAACAAATTACTGTGGAGCTATTGATAGAAAAGCGCAAAGTTATGACGACATCGAAGGCAATGATCATGAACATAGGCATCACGTCCGTGACAAGTAGACCGACTCCTGCCTGCATATACTACTATTACTCCACTCACCGACTGCTATCCAGCATGCATCTTGAGTATTAAGTTAAAAACAGAGTAACACCTTAAACAAGATAACATGATGTAGAGGGATAAACTCAAGCAATATGATGTAAACCCCATCTTGTTATCCTTAATGGCAACAACACAATACGTGCCTCGCTACCTGATGACCCACAAGTATATGAAGTCAATTATAGCCTTTTCGATAAGTAGGAGTGTCGAACCCAACGAGGAGCAGAAGGAAATGACAAGTGTTTTTCAGCAAGGTAATGTCTGCAAGTGCTAAAATTGTAAGTAGCAAAGTAGTTTGATAGCAAGGTAATTTGTAATGAGCAAGTAATGATAGTAGTAACAAAAGTGTAGCAAGGTAGCCCAATCCCTTTGAGGCAAAGGACAGGCCAAAATGGTCTCTTATGATAAGCAAAGTGTTCTTGAGGGTACACAGGAATTTTATCTGGTCACTTTCATCAAGTTGGGCTAATTCGTGTTCGCTACTTTGATAATTTGGTATGTGGATGGACCGGTGCTTAGTTGTTGTTCTTACTTGAACAATCCTCCTACTAATGATTAACCCCCTCGCAAGCATCCTTAACTACAAGAAAAATATTAAGAATAAACTCTAACAATAGCATTAAATTTTTAGATCCAATCGGTCCCTTACGGAATAGCGCATAAACTAGGATTTAAGCTTCTATCACTCTCACAACCCATCATATAATAACTACTCCACAATGCATTCCCTTAGGCCCAAATATGGTGAAGTGTCATGTCGACGTTCACATGACACCACTAAGGGAATCACAACATACATATTATTAAAACTAGTCGTGAACCCGTGCATTCGCACGGGCTAGCATATTTGTTGTGGAGCAAACTTGAACTTCTACGGACGACGCAACATGGATATTTTGTGTTGTGTCGCTCCCATATTAATGGATTTAGACCCATTATGTATGTCCTCCAATTTACAAAAAAAATTCCTTAATTTATTTAATATTGGGGCATATTGCTTGAAACACTTGGCATTAGTTTATAATTTCAAATCTAGCGGAACTCTCATATAGTATAAAAAATGCTAGTTTGTTCATGTGGAAACCACAATCTTTATAAGGTGGGGGAGATAACTTGTTATTTGTTTTTTATTTAAATCTGTCTTTTATCCCTCACTCATCTTTCCCATTATATCCGTTCGCCAGATCGGTCCATCTTGGTCATCTTTTTTACTGAACCTCTATAAGTCGACTTCTTGCTCTACTCAACAACGGCCAATTCTAAAACTCCTTAGAAGGTAATAAATCTGTTAATAATCGTGCTCTATAGTCAGCCACAACGTGGCTACTTGAGATGTGCATATTATTCTCTTTACTAAGAGATTTCGGCGAGGATTGTCGGCAGATTCAATCATGCCGCCTTGTCAACTGCGGCTAGTCTGAGCGGCAGCATGAGTATGGCTGCGCCAGTGGCTCTTGTGGATGCCTACATCAGAACCCTCACAAAGTTCTTCCTCGCGAACATCACGGCAGCACCAGCAGGATCACCGGGCATCTGGCCTTCCCTTTTGCGGTGTGTTACACCATCTCCGTCAAGACTGCAACCTCCTCCTACGCGTCGTCCTCAAGAAGAATTTCATCATCCAAATGCCAGCGATTCTTATCCATCTAAGAAGAAGGAGCACTTTATTTTATCCATTCACTATGTATCCTCTACCTTTGCCTTGAGTCTATACGGACACGCCAATGCCCCAAAGTACTTTGTTCACAAACAAATCTTGGAGAGATTAATAATTTAAACATAAATGGTTACTGTTTGTGGACCAGATTACATTTAGTCCGATACTATTGCTTGTACTTGTTCTAATTATGGCCATGAGTAAGAAAATATCTGAAATATATCTTAGTAAACAATATTTTTTGCAACCTTGTGGGGATCGACGCTCTTCATCTGATGTGTGGATCTAAGTCTTTCTACTCTGACTTTCGGTTTTAAGAGATCCTTCTCATGGCTAATGGCATTGAGCCTACCGTACATCATTGTTGTGAACCTTACATTGCAAAACAAATTTGTTAGTGTCTCTTAGTTAGCAATAGTAACGACATGGACTAACCTTATTTCGTGGAATTCTTTGTAGAATTACCATCAATATCAATGTTGCAGATCATTATGTAAATCTGAAACTAATGTTGATATAATAAAGTAAGGGCAGAATCTTCAGGTTACAGTGACATTGAAGGTCGAATTACACAATAAGCTTCTGCCGCTCTAGGAATAAAACTCATACAGTTCCATGAAATATCTTAAGGTATTTCTTTTCAATAAAAGAATAATTGAAGTAGCTCCTATTAGTTTAATATTCAAGATAACTACTTAGAAATAGTCAACTTGAAGGATAACTCTAACAGGAAAAGGGTAGTGTCAATCGAGTCACTGAAAAGCAACATTTTGTTATCTTGAAAAAACTTAATAGCGAAACATTGTGATTAGATGCATAAATAATCAAATCAGATCAATAGTCGGCAATTTGGTAACTTTGGTTTTTGAAACTACAGTTGTCAGTTATTTGGAAGTAAAAACATAATGTCCATATAAAGTTTTGACCATGTCCCTAGTTCAGCTGAATTATGTTCAGATGATATAATCCAGCTGTTTTATTTTTCTCATTTCTAGCTCGGTAGATGTTTCCCTACTCTGCACTTTGTGCTGTTCTTAGTACTGCTCTCACTGAATGAAAATGCAACGCTGTATTGTTCTTCTGTGCAAAAAAATAATAGTCTCAGTGTGCTTAGTATGCGAGAAGAAAACAATCGTAGTATGTAAGCTAATGTTCCTCTGAACAATCATAGTGTGTGTGTGTGTATGTCAAAGATAGTGCGAGAAGAAAACAATCATAATATAGTATTTAGGCTCTACAGTACACCATGTAATGAAGTATTTGTAGGATGACGTACATGTAGGAATGGTTTAGCTGAAGGATTTTGTGCACACACTGCATTTATTGGGCCATTTTTTGTTAAGACCATCATAAACTCTGAAGATAATTCCTGCAGTCCAAGGATCTGACTCTTTTCTTTTGTGCGAGACCAGAAGTGAGTAATTTACACTCAGGATTCAACATAGAATTTTGTCTAAACTCTGCAAGGCGCCGCCATCTGGAGTTTCAACATCACCGCCATCCACCAGCATGATCGTTTCCATGGATCCATTTCCTCGCTGCATGCCATGGCGGTAGAAATGATGAATGGTGGAGGCCATAACTTTCTATTCTTTCGAACCCTTGCTCTTCTTGGCTCAGCATCAACCGAAGATGTCATACAGGTTAAATATGCTACCTGGTGTAATATTGCCAAATGAAGAATACACATCACAGCACCTGAACATAGGTCTACAAATATTAAAGCCAGCAAGCAAGAAATGTATAAAACAGAGTTAGTGAATCCTACAGAAGGACCAAGAGATATGAACCTTTCAGTAGCACAACGACCGAATATTTTCTTCCTAGCACACATGGACACTTCGGATGGGATGGTCTACTGCTACAATTCAGAAAACTGAATGAATACATAAGATTAATAATAAAAATAACAATCATCATATTTACACAATATGATTGTCTATGAGGAGATCAAAATAACAGTAAATTACTCTTTAATATTACTAAATATTCAACCAATGCCTTTAAGATGGCTTGATGAATGAGCATCTCCTTGACTTCGCGCCATGGTGCTAATCTCATATGCTAGAAATCAAATTGTCGTATTCAAGGGAAGGGACAATTCAAATTTCAGTTATGTCATTCAGTTATCAATGAAAAGAAAGAAAGAGACACATGCTGACATGTCTATTTGATACTTTATTCTATATACCTGGATCATACAACATTTTATTGATAACATAACCCACGCTGAAGACACAAAGCCACTATTTAATAACACAAATCAAGTTTCAGCATGCCACTAAGCAATTGTATCACATAAAGGCATCGAGCAATCAAATCTGAAGAAACCAATCTATCGCTTGTCTTGCTTAATGGGTCATCAAGGTTGTTGTGATATTTCAGATTCATTAATTATTACTAATTTTTGAATTTTATTAATCCAGACCAACATGAGGCTCCTTGATCTTGATGTTGTTTGTTTAGACGTCATGTTTAATTTATAAGCTAATCGGATGTGCGTATAGTTGCGCTCAAACGTGATAGAGATAAGCCAGCTTTCTACGTTGCAATTTAGCCAGCTTCCTAAAGGATCCATCAGTCTACATCGACCATCAACATGGACGTGCGTCTGATACTGTATTCCATGGGCTAAAGCACGAACATAAGCATCGGAGATGTTGGGGTCATTAGCAGTGGTGGACGATGGCGGCTGCTATATGGTGTTTAGGAACACGTGAGAGAGATTGAGAATCCAAAAGTTGTATGTGAGAAGATTCGAGATTCAATCTGTGGAGAGAACAAATTTCTTTCAATCTGAATCCAAATCAAAAGGAATAGTTGCAGTAGAGCAATCAAGAAAACAAATCTTGAAGAAATCATGTGAGAAAACGAACCTGATCCAAAGAGAAAAATAATTTTGATGAAGTAACTTCCTGATTAATGCACGAGATCCATGGCCTGAGCGCACCAGATCAGTTCCTCAATTATCAATTCCTCTACTTGTTTGTTCCAATTTGAGAGACATTGAGTTGTTTCTCATGGGGAGGAGAGATACAGGAGATTCTATGGCGTACGATTGCTTCAATCTATTTTACGGGAAGAGTATGAGACGTGGAGTAGATAGATTTGTTTTGAGGGCTACGTGGAGTTTTTTTTTGTGAATGGCTACGTGGAGTAGAGTTTTTTTTAGGCAATTACGTGGAGTAGATAGAATGCTTTTTTTTGAGAAACACATAGAATGGTTTTGTATACAACCGTAAAAGCATTGTAGGCACGCTCCATCGAGGGCTTTCTAATCTATATATTTTGGGCTGAAACTAAGGTGACATGGCCTTCTGGTGTTTTTTCTTCAAGCGAGAATTATATGGTTAATCTGCACCGTAATAATTCGGTCCCACAAGATTAACGGTTCCTAATTACTGATTAATGTGGTAATTTCTAGGAAGTCTGTAATTAGTATAGATATAGATATAGATATAGATATAGATAGATAGATAGATAGATATCGAACACATAACAAGTTCACATGATTACTTGCAACATGATTTCTCGCATGTCGGTGGGAAACGACACCTATGGGATCACAAGAATCCCTACTACGGTTGCAGGGCGCGGGGCGGTAAGAAGAGCGGGATCAGCAGTCAGTACAAGCACGCGGGTCGTTTACCCAGGTTCGGGCCGCAGAGATGCGTAATACCCTAGTCCTGCTTTGAGGTGTATATCTGTGTTCTTGAGGTTCTTGAACTAGCTACAATGAGCGTAACTTGTCCAAAAGTCCGAATCCTTCTCCTGGATGCCTTGGGCCTCCTTTTATAGGCAAGGGGATCACCACAGTGGCACACAAGAGGTGGCATCGTGGTATTGTGGTTAAGCCTATCGCTAGCCATTATGGGACAAGATGCATTTAATGCGCCTTCGACGTGTCCCCTCCACTTTACCGCCGCTTCACCCTGCCTTGACACGTGCCTGGGCCAGCGAGGCGGTCAGCGCCGTGTAAGCTGGCAGGCAGCTGAGGTGGCGCGGTGGTAGGGCCTTCACGAAGGTTTGCATGCCACCACGTAGGCATGCGATGAGTTGGTCGAGGAGCCTCACGTCGACACGCAAGCGCCCGCCCAGCTGGTGGGATGGCAGTTGCATGGGAGCGGTGACAGAAGCTTGGCGGGTGAGGGCCTGGCTGCGGCCTCACGGACGCCCTCGGCAAGGGCCTTGCCGGGCCACGTGTAACGCCCCGGATTCGATGCGCCAGGTGTCCGCCAGTTATTTACCGTCGTTGCCATGTCATTTGCTTGCGTGTTGTATTTTATCATGTCATCATGTGCATTTCATTTTGCATACGTGTTCGTCTCATGCAACCGAGCATTTTCCCCGTTGTCCGTTTTGCAATCTGGCACTCCTATGTCCTCCGGCGTTCCCCTTTTGTCTCTCGTTGTGAGCGGGTGTTAAACCTTCTCGGATTGGACCGAGGTTTGCCAAGCGGCCTTGGTATAGCACCGGTAGACCGCCTGTCAAGTTTTGTGCCATTTCGAGGTCGTTTGATACTTCAACGGTTAACCGCGTAGCCCGTAACCCCCCTCTCTCTTTGCAGCCCAACATCCTTCCAAAGTGGCCCAAAACCCAACCTAACCCCCTCCATGCTCTCGGTCGTTCGATCACGATCCTGTGGGCGAAAACCGTGCCCCATTTGGACTCTCCTAACTCCCAGAATCTATAAATCAGCCCCTCCCCCCGAAATTCACGGATGATTTTCCCCCGAAACCCTAGATCTCCTCCCTCTCCGCGTCGGACACATCCGGACCGGGCCGGACATGTCCGCCCGTGCCCGCAGCCAATCCGCCGCGGCCACCTGTCCCTAGCCGCC
>NC_041389.1:688680120-688684770 GCF_002162155.2 Triticum dicoccoides | reverse complement strand
GCCGCCGCCCGCGCCCGCCGGGAGCCGCCTCCGCCTGTCCCGCTGCCGCCCGGCCCATCGCCGTCCCCGGCCTCCTCCGCTGAGCCGCCGCGCTCCGGCGGCCTCGCCTCACCGACGTGGCACCGCTCCGGCCTCCGCCCCCAGTAGCAGTCTTCCCCAACGCCGGCGCCCCGCGCCTCCGCCCCGCAGCTCCCCGCCGGCGCCGTCCTCGTCGCGGCTGCGAGCTCCGGCCGCGAGCTCGCCGGCCCCGCGCCCCGTCTCTGGTCACCTCCTCTTCTGCTCCGGCGAGGTTCCGGCCAACCTCGGGAACCGTGCCCCGGATCTGGATCTGGAATCCCTAGGTTGACCCCAAAATTCCTAAGTCCTATAATTTTTGCATATTTTCATGCCCTGTTCAACATGTCATAACTCCATGCATGCTGCTCCGTTTTGTGCGTGTAATATGTCAACTTGTTCGTCTCAGCGAGTACTTCATTTCATTCCATTGCATCATGTTCATTTGAGCTCATCTTGATGCCCGAATCATCATTGCAAGAGTGCTATATGATGTTGTCTGCTGTCTGTTAACAGAACATGCTCATTTGTCATTTTTGCCATGTTTGATGTGTGCTTCCTATGAGGTTGATGTCTACATGTGTTTTGATCTATGTCATGCCATATTTACATAGGTGCTTACCATGTATTTTTGTGATCAATGTGGTGACTAGCACAAGCATGTAAACTAGGCTTCGTGATGTTGCTGATTTTAGTCCCTGTTCTGCTGTTATTTTGATGCCATGTAAACATGATGCTACAGAGAGATCCATGCTTATTTTGAGATACTTCAGTAAGGATGTTTTAAACATATGGTTATGCTCTATCCATCCCTGCCCCTGGTTGCAATTATGGAGTAGTCTAGCATATCATTTTCGTGCTCTACATTTGCTACAAAATGTTTCCTGGCAGATTGTTTACATGTCATTCAATTTTGCCAAGGTTGTTGTAGTTGATCCTTGCATGCTATGAACTTATTCTTGCCTTGGTTTGTTTCATAAACATGTCTTCTTGCTGATGCTATGCTTATCTTGTCATGCAATGACTTGTGGGGGGTGAATCAAGCTTGTTAAGTAGTGTACTTGCTGTTACTGTTTTGCTAGGCCAAATCTGTTATTTCGTGATGCTATGTAAACCTGCTGCTACAAGTCATTCTACGCATAATCCGGAGATGTTCCCTAAGGGTGTTTTGTTATACATGTCATGCTCTATCCATCCATGCCCCTGGTTGCATTTATAGCCTGCTGTAGATTGTTGTTTTCTTGCTCCAAAGTTGCTGAATAATGGTGCTGTCAGCCTGTTAACATTAAGTTCAGTTGTTGCCATGATTGTTGTTAGTGTTCCATGCACCCTATGAACTTGCTTTTGCCATGTTTAGCTTCATAAACATGTCTTCTTACTGTTGGGTGCCTTGCCATGCCATGTCTTGCTCTGTGGTGAGTGGTACAAGCTCATCTACATGCCTACTTATTGTTGTTCCTGCCATGTTTGAATCTGTAATATAACTTGCTATGTTTACATGGGTGCCATCATATCTTCTGATCCTTTTTGGCTCATGGTTAGTAAGGGACTTTTGTTCTATGCAATTAGTAGCTTAATGCCATGCCTTTGTTTTCCATGTTAAATTCCTGTAACATGTTGTTTGATAGCTCTAAACATTGCAACCTGATGTTATTTTCTGCAAAGTCTGAACTGTTATTATTTGCAATCTTGCCATGGGTGTTTGAGCATGTTCTAGTGATTTCTAGAGATAGCTCAGGGTTCATGTTTTGTTATGCTTTACCTATACATCATGTCCATGCCTTTTGTTTTCTTGTTGAGGTCCTGTAGCATGTTGTTTTGATGCTTGCAATATGCCTAGTTGCTGTTTTGGACAGATTGTTGCTATAACTTGTATAGTGTGTGTGTGTTGAACCGTTGCTCCGTTTTGAGTGTGCTCTATATGAAACTTGCTTGATTTTGCATGTAGTTTCATATTATCATGTTGCATCCATGTTTTGAGGTGTTTTGCTTGATGTTTGGGCGCATTTTGCATCAATGCCATGTTTGACTTGTTTTGCTCATATCTTCTAGGCCGTAGCTCCGATTTAAATGAACTTTATATGTAACTTGACTAGAAACTCGTGTAGATCATCATGGTGCATTTTAACTTGCTGTTTAACAACTTGAACATAAGGTTTGTTCAGATCTGGACCAATTTAGAAATTTGCATATGAGGACTTACCAAAATTGTTATATGTTGTTTCCGGCCTCATTTAAACTTGCTTTGATGTGTTTCTCTTGTTTGCATCATCTCTTGCCATAAGTAGTTTCATGTAGCTTTGTCATGCATCATGCTTGTTGTCCATCATGTCTTGTATATGTGTGGTGTGTTTACTATGTTGTGTGCTTCTTCTCGATAGTTCCCGCTTCGTTGCGATCGTGAGGATTCGTTCGTCTACGCTTGGTTCGTCTTCGTGGCTTCATCTTCTTCATGGACTCGTTCTTCTTCCTTGCGGGATTTCAGGCAAGATGAGCGCTACCCTGGATCTCACTACTATCATTGCTATTCTAGTTGCTTCGTTCTATCGCTATGCTGCGTTACCTATCTTTTGCTCATCAAGCCTCCCAAATTGCCATGAACCTCTAACCTTTGACACCCTTCCTAGCAAACCATTGCTTGGCTATGTTACCGCTTTGCTCAACCCTTCTTATAGCGTTGCTAGTTGCAGGTGAAGTTGAAGATTTCTCCATGGTGGACAGGTTTATGTTGGGATATCACAATATCTCTTATTTAATTAATGCATCTATATATTTGGTAAAGGGTGGAAGGCTCGGCATTATGCCTGGTGTTTTGTTCCACTCTTGCCGCCCTAGTTTTTGTCATACCGGTGTTATGTTCCCGGATTTTGCGTTCCTTATGCGGTTGGGTGATTTATGGGACCCCCTTGACAGTTCGCTTTGAATAAAACTCCTCCAGCAAGGCCCAACCTTGGTTTTACCATTTGCCTCACCATCACCTATATTTCCCTTGGGAGTAATTAACCCGAGGGTCATCTTTATTTTAGCCCCCCCGGGCCAATGCTTGTCTAAGTGTTGGTCCAAACCGAGCGATGTCCGGCGCCCCCTGGGCAATCAGGGTCTATGCCAACCCGACGTCTGGCTCATCTGGTGTGCCCTGAGAACGAGATATGTGCAGCTCCTATTGGGATTTGTCTGCACAGCGGGAGGCTTTGCTGGTCTTGTTTTACCATTGTCGAAATGTCTTGTAAACCGGGATTCCGAGTCTGATCGGGTCTTCCTGGGAGAAGGTATATCCTTCGTTGATCGCGAGAGCTTATCATGGGCTAAGTTGGGACACCCCTGCAGGGTATAATCTTTCGAAAGCCGTGCCTGCGGTTATAGGCAGATGGGAATTTGTTAATGTCCGGTTATAGATAACTTGACACCAGATCCGAATTAAAACGCATCAACCACGTGTGTAGCCGTGATGGTCTCTTTTCGGCGGAGTCCGGGAAGTGAACACGGTTTCTGGGTTATGTTTGACGTGAGTAGGAGTTCAGGATCACTTCTTGATCATTGCTAGCTTCACGACCGTTCCGCTTGCTCTCTTCTCGCTCTTATTTGCGTATGTTAGCCACCATATATGCTTAGTCGCTGCTGCTACCTCACCACTTTACCCCTTCCTTTCCCATTAAGCTTTGCTAGTCTTGATACCCATGGTAATGGGATTGTTGAGTCCTCGTGGCTCACAGATTACTACAACGACACTTGCAGGTACAGGTTATGCGATGATCATGACGCGAGAGCGATGCTTGCTTGCGTTGAGTTCTTCTTCTGCTTCTTCAATCAGGGGATAGGTTCCAGGTTGGCAGCCTGGGTTAGAAGGGTGGATGTCGTTTGAGTTTCTGTTTGTGTTTCATCCGTAGCCGGATGACGCTCTTATGTATTGTGATGTTGTATTCGTGTGGCATTGTATGCCTTTTGTATGTATCCCCATCTATTATGTAATGTTGATGTAATGATATCCACCTTACAAAAGGGTTTCAATATGCGGGTCTATCCTTGGTGGGACCTTCGAGTTCCTTTTGGATAGGGTCGCATATTGGGCGTGACAAGTTGGTATCAGAGCCTCGACCGACCCTAGGAGCCCCCCTTGATTGATCGTGTAGTTTGACCGCTGTTGAGTCTAGAAAGAAAAACTGTTTTCAGAGTCTAGTTATATCGGAGAGTAGGAATTCCTTTTACTCCCCAGCCCCCTTCGTCGCTCTGGTAAGGAATCTTGAGATAGGTGTTTTGAATTACTCCTCTTCCCCTTCAAATTTTTTCTTTAGGATCACGCAGTTGGTTTTCCGATCGTTGGTTCTCAGCTCTTTTGATCCGGTGCATTTCTCGTCAAGTTGACTTGAGCCTCTTCTTCTTTGAGTTCAATCCTCAGTTGTCTTCTTTTCCCACCCGCCCACCCCTTTTCATCTCGGAACTGGAGTCCATAATCAAGTATCCATCCTACTCGTGCGAAGTCTTTGTTTTCTTTCCTCAATGATTTCAACCGGTGTTTTCTCTTCAAGATATTCGTCGGTTCCCCCTTCCAAGTTGTCTTTGTTTTCCCGCCCTCCCACCCTCTTCTTCTCGGAGCCT
>NC_041389.1:688677199-688679772 GCF_002162155.2 Triticum dicoccoides | reverse complement strand
TGTTTCGAGCATCAATTTCATTCGTGTGGAGCCTCTTCAGTCTTCCCTCAATTATTTCAACCGGTGAATTCTCGCCTCGGTCGTCATTCTTCATCTCTTTTTCTTCTTCGGTGGGGTTCAATTCTAATTTTTGGTAGTGATTACATTCTTTTCCTTGGATCAAGTGTTTTCCCTGCTCGTTCGCCTCTCGCCAGTTTATCATCCCGGAGCTCAAGACATCTCAGGAGATTCGTCTGTGTTCCAATTAATTCGAGGTTGTCACCTCATTCAAATATTTCAATTGTTCTGGTGCATCATCTATCTGCTCAACAAACCTTTCCAACGGTGTTATCTCTTTAGTGGGCCCTAACCCACAGGTCTTTTCCTAGGATCTTACCTGACTCTTCTAATTATTCCGGAGTTTTTCTCAATTCTTTTCAAAGTGTGACATAAGAATGAATTTCATCTGTCAGATGCCTCTCCAAGATTGCTTTCAAATTCTTTTCATTGTTGTCTGAACCTCTCTGCTTTTCATTCTCCCGGAGTATTTCAGTAATTTTGGTGGTGTTTCCCGTCGTCTTTTGAAGATCGAAGAAGAGTTTTTCCTCTAAATTTTGCCCATTCTCCCGAAGATTCGTGGTTCTAGCTTCTTGTTACCCTCTCGAACTATTCCATTTGTCAGATATTCTTTTCTTAACCATCTGGAGTATGTCATAAGTTGTTTTCCTGTTTCTTTTCACCGGAGGCATCATTCTAGATATCATTCTCTAATTATACCGGTGCATGTGTCTAGTATTCTTTAATCAGCTTGTTATCTCTTCGTTCTTGTGCATCTAAATCCCCTCAAGCATATTTGGTTCTTCTAAATTCTTCCCGGTGATTCATTATCTTTCATCAATCATTCTAATTCTTATGGTGGTTCGTTCAAGATTCTTTTTCTTTGATTACCATTTTAATTCATTCGCTCTTTCCAAATCCTACCGGTGGTTCATGAAGACTTTCTCAAGTTTTGTGCTATGTTCCCCCTTAATCCTTTTTCAAGAAGAATAAGTAATATGAAAAATCCACTGCTTGTCATCAATTTAATTTGATGAAGGATAAGCATACAATAAATCTTATTCTTATTTCATCCAAGTGAATAATCCCTTCCTTCGGAGTTGTTCTTGATTCTAGTTCCAAGTGTTTTCATCTTTTCTTTTCCGGAGTTCAATTTCCTCAGCCATTTTGTCGGAACCTCCATCTAAATCATCGCAAGGCTCATCTTATTCTTTCATCCTTCATTCTATCTCATCGTCCTTTTGTTACCGGAGTTCTTCATGGTGGTTCTTCATGATTTAATTCATTCTCCAAAGAGTTCATCAAGATTCTAATCGAAGGAGCTCAAGTATCCTTTCTCCTTGCTTCTCGAGGTGCAATTAATTCTTCGTATTATTGTGAAGTGGAGTTTTGCATTTCTCCATTCTTCTCAGCTATCCAATCATTTCCGCTTGTGGCCGGTTACCACCTTATGATCTTGAGATGTTACCTATAAGTCCACAACAAGCTTATCCTTTCGTTGTTGATTTTCTCAACAACTCCGTTCTTTCCTTCCTTCTAAGTTCTTTTCATTACACTACTCCAATTTTTCCGGAGGTATCGCTTTGTTCATCTCGTCAAGTGTCATTCCATCTTGTGAAGTTCGTGTTCTATTCTTTCCTTGTTAAACCGGAGTGCTGCCTAAATTCTTTCAGTCTTATTCGTTTCTTATCTCGTTCTAACCGGAGTGGTTTCTTAGTCTATCGGATTCCGTGAGCTTTCGATTCTCGTCATTCTCATCGTTCCTCTCTTCTTCTCGAGTGCTCTCGATTCCTTGCTTTTTCTTTGAGTTCTTGTTTCACCTCATCCCTTTTCCCTTCCGTCTCGGTCCTAAGATCTCGGGACGAGATCTCTTGTTAGTGGAGGAGTGTTGTAACGCCCCGGATTCGATGCGCCAGGTGTCCGCCAGTTATTTGCCGTCGTTGCCATGTCATTTGCTTGCGTGTTGAATTTTATCATGTCATCATGTGCATTTCATTTTGCATACGTGTTCGTCTCATGCAACCGAGCATTTTCCCCGTTGTCCGTTTTGCAATCTGGCACTCCTATGTCCTCCGGCGTTCCCCTTTTGTCTCTCGTTGTGAGCGGGTGTTAAACCTTCTCGGATTGGACCGAGGTTTTCCAAGTGGCCTTGGTATAGCACCGGTAGACCGCCTATCAAGTTTCGTGCCATTTGGAGGTCGTTTGATACTCCAACGGTTAACCGCCTAGCCCGTAACCCCCCTCTCTCTTTGCAGCCCAACACCCTTCCAAAGTGGCCCAAAACCCAGCCTAACCCCCTCCATGCTCTCGGTCGTTCGATCACGATCGTGTGGGCGAAAACCGTGCCCCATTTGGACTCTCCTAACTCCCAGAATCTACAAATCAGCCCCTCCCCCCGAAATTCACGGATGATTTTCCCCCGAAACCCTAGATCTCCTCCCTCTCTGCGCCGGACACATCCGGACCGGGCCGGACATGTCCGCCCGCGCCCGCAGCCAATCCGCCGCCGCCACCTGTCCCTGGCCACCGCCCCGCCG
>NC_041389.1:688612963-688676792 GCF_002162155.2 Triticum dicoccoides | reverse complement strand
GCCCCGCGCCCGATGCGCCCGCCGCCGCCCGCGGCTTCCGCCGCCGCCGCCCGAAGCTCCGCCAGGCCGGAGCTCTCCTCCGTCGGCTCCTCCCCTCGCCGCCCGACAACCTCGCCGGCGCCGCCGCCGCCCGCGCCCGCTGGGAGCCGCCTCCGCCTGTCCCGCTGCCGCCCGGCCCATCGCCGTCCCAGGCCTCCTCCACTGAGCCGCCGCGCTCCGGCGGCCTCGCCTCGCTGGCGCGGCACCGCTCCGGCCGCCGCCCCCGGTAGCAGTCTTCCCCAACGCCGGCGGACCGCGCCGCCGCCCCGCAGCTCCCCGCCGGCGCCGTCCTCGTCGCGGCTGCGAGCTCCGGCCGCGAGCTCGCCGGCCCCGCGCCCCGTCTCTGGTCACCTCCTCTTCTGCTCCGGCGAGGTTCCGGCCAACCTCGAGAACCGTGCCTCGGATCTGGATCTGGAATCCCTAGGTTGACCCCGAAATCCCTGTCCTGTAATTTTTGCATATTTCCATGCCCTGTTCAACATGTCATAACTCCATGCATGCTACTCCATTTTGTGCGTTTAATATGTCAACTTGTTCGTCTCAACGAGTACTTCATTTCATTCCATTGCATCATGTTCATTTGAGCTCATCTTGATGCCTGAATCATCATTGCAAGAGTGCTATATGATGTTGTCTGCTGTCTGTTAACAGAACATGCTCATTTGTCATTTTTGCCATGTTTGATGTGTGCTTCCTATGAGGTTAATGTCTACATGTGTTTTGATCTATGTCATGCCATCTTTACATAGGTGCTTACCATAATTTTTGTGATCAATGTGGTGACTAGCACAAGCATGTAAACTAGGCTTCGTGATGTTGCTGATTTTAGTCCCTGTTCTGCTGTTATTTTGATGCCATGTAAACATGATGCTACAGAGAGATCCATGCTTATTTTGAGATACTTCAGTAAGGATGTTTTAAACATATGGTTATGCTCTATCCATCCCTGCCCCCGGTTGCAATTATGGAGTAGTCTAGCATATCATTTTCGTGCTCTACTTTTGCTACAAAATGTTTCCTGGCAGATTGTTTACATGTTATTCAATTTTGCCAAGGTTGTTGTAGTTGATCCTTGCATGCTATGAACTTGTTCTTGCCTTGGTTTGTTTCATAAACATGTCTTCTTGCTGATGCTATGCTTATCTTGTCATGCAATGACTTGTGGGGAGTGAATCAAGCTTGTTAAGTAGTGTACTTGCTGTTACTGTTTTGCTAGGCTGAATCTGTTATTTCGTGATGCTATGTAAACCTGCTGCTACAAGTCATTCTACGCATAATCTGGAGATGTTACCTAAGGGTGTTTTGTTATACATGTCATGCTCTATCCATCCATGCCCCTGGTTGCATTTATAGCCTGCTGTCGTTTTCTTGCTCCAAAGTTGCTAAATAATGTTGCTGTCAGCCTGTTAACATTAAGTTCAGTTGTTGCCATGATTGTTGTTAGTGTTCCATGCACCCTATGAACTTGCTCTTGCCATGTTTAGCTTCATAAACATGTCTTCTTACTGTTGGGTGCCTTGCCATGCCATGTCTTGCTCTGTGGTGAGTGGTACAAGCTCATCTACATGCCTACTTATATTGTTGTTCCTGCCATATTTGAATCTGTAATATAACTTGCTATGTTTACATGGGTGCCATCATATCTTCTGATCCTTTTTGGCTCATGGTCAGTAAGGGACTTTTGTTCTATGCAATTAGTAGATTCATGCCATGCCTTTGTTTGCCATGTTAAATTCCTGTAACATGTTGTTTGATAGCTCTAAACATTGCAACCTGATGTTATTTTCTGCAAAGTCTGAACTGTTATTATTTGCAATCTTGCCATGGGTGTTTGAGCATGTTCTAGTGATTTCTAGAGATAGCTCAGTGTTCATGTTTTGTTATGCTTTACCTATACATCATGTCCATGCCTTTTGTTTTCTTGTTGAGGTCCTGTAGCATGTTGTTTTGATGCTTGCAACATGCCTAGTTGCTGTTTTGGACAGATTGTTGCTATAACTTGTATAGTGTGTGTATGTTGAACCGTTGCTCCGTTTTGAGTGTGCTCTATATGAAACTTGCTTGATTTTGCATGTAGTTTCATATTATCATGTTGAATCCATGTTTTGAGGTGTTTTGCTTTATTTTTGGGTGCATTTTGCATCAATGCCATGTTTGACTTGTTTTGCTCATATCTTCTAGGCCGTAGCTCCGATTTAAATGAACTTTATATGTAACTTGACTAGAAACTCGTGTAGATCATCATGGTGCATTTTAACTTGCTATTTAAGAACTTGAACATAAGGTTTGTTCAGATCTGGACCAATTTCGAAATTTGCATATGAGGACTTACCGAAATTGTTATATGTTGTTTCCGGCCTCATTTAAACTTGCTTTGATGTGTTTCTCTTGTTTGCATCATCTCTTGCCATGAGTAGCTTCATGTAGCTTTGTCATGCATCATGCTTGTTGTGCATCATGTCTTGTATATGTGTGGTGTGTTTACTATGTTGTGTGCTTCTTCTCGATAGTTCCCGTTTCGTTGCGATCGTGAGGATTCGTTCGTCTACGCTTGGTTTGTCTTCGTGGCTTCATCTTCTTCATGGACTTGTTCTTCTTCCTTGCGGGATTTCAGGCAAGATGACCGCTACCCTAGATCTCACTACTATCATTGCTATTCTAGTTGCTTCGTTCTATCGCTATGCTGCGTTACCTATCTTTTGCTCATCAAGCCTCCCAAATTGCCATGAACCTCTAACCTTTGACACCCTTCCTAGCAAACCATTGCTTGGCTATGTTACCGCTTTGCTCAGCCCCTCTTATAGCGTTGCTAGTTGCAGGTGAAGTTGAAGATTTCTCCATGGTGGATAGGTTTATGTTGGGATATCACAATATCTCTTATTTAATTAATGCATCTATATATTTGGTAAAGGGTGGAAGGCTCGGCCTTATGCCTGGTGTTTTGTTCCACTCTTGCCGCCCTAGTTTCCGTCATACCGGTGTTATGTTCCCGGATTTTGCGTTCCTTACGCGGTTGGGTGATTTATGGGACCCCCTTGACAGTTCGCTTTGAATAAAACTCCTCCAGCAAAGCCCAACCTTGGTTTTACCATTTGCCTCACCATCACCTATATTTCCCTTGGGAGTAATTAACCCGAGGGTCATCTTTATTTTAGCCCCCCCCGGGCCAATGCTTGTCTAAGGTTTGGTCCAAACCGAGCGATGTCCGGCGCCCCCTGGGCAATCAGGGTCTATGCCAACCCGACGTCTGGCTCATCCGGTGTGCCCTGAGAACGAGATATGTGCAGCTCCTATCGGGATTTGTCGGCACAACGGGAGGCTTTGCTGGTCTTGTTTTACCATTGTCGAAATGTCTTGTAAACCGGGATTCCGAGTATGATCGGGTCTTCCTGGGAGAAGGTATATCCTTCGTTGATCGCAAGAGCTTATCATGGGCTAAGTTGGGACACCCCTACAGGGTATAATCTTTTGAAAGCCGTGCGTGCGATTATAGGCAGATGGGAATTTGTTAATGTCTGGTTGTAGATAACTTGACACCAGATCCGAATTAAAATGCATCAACCGCGTGTGTAGCCGTGATGGTCTCTTTTCGGCGGAGTCCGGGAAGTGAACACGGTTTCTGGGTTATGTTTGACGTGAGTAGGAGTTCAGGATCACTTCTTGATCATTGCTAGCTTCACGACCGTTCCGCTTGCTCTCTTCTCGCTCTTATTTGCGTATGTTAGCCACCATATATGCTTAGTCGCTGCTGCTACCTCACCACTTTACCCCTTCCTTTCCCATTAAGCTTTGCTAGTCTTGATACCCATGGTAATGGGATTGCTGAGTCCTCGTGGCTCATAGATTACTATAACGACAGTTGCAGGTACATGTTATGCGATGATCATGACGCGAGAGCGATGCTTGCTTGCGTTGAGTTCTTCTTCCGCTTCTTCGATCAGGGGATAGGTTCCAGGTCGGCAGCCTGGGTTAGCAGGGTGGATGTCGTTTGAGTTTCTGTTTGTGTTTCATCCGTAGCCGGATGACGCTCTTATGTATTGTGATGTTGTATTCGTGTGGCATTGTATGCCTTTTGTATGTATCCCCATCTATTATGTAATGCTGATGTAATGATATCCACCTTGCAAAAGCGTTTCAATATGCGGGTCTATCCTTGGTGGGACCTTCGAGTTCCTTTTGGATAGGGTCGCATATTGGGCGTGACACCACGGCAAGGGTCTTGCCGTGGCATTGCGGTCGTCCCCGGCAAGGATCTTGCCGGGGGTCTTGTGGTCTTCCTCGGCAAGAATCTCGCCGAGGTTCATCGTCTTCTATTCCTCCTCTGATTTGGAGTGTTATCCTTGTCTTCACAAAGATCTGCATGCCATCATGGAGGTGCCTCCCGAGCCCAGGTCCCAACACGGTTGGTGTCTGTCGGTGTCAAAACCGGCGGATCTCGGGTAGGGGGTCCCGAACTGTGCGTCTAGGCGGATGGTAACAGGAGACAAGGGACACGATGTTTTACCCAGGTTCGGGCCCTCTCGATGGAGGTAAAACCCTACGTCCTGCTTGATTAATATTGATGATATGGGTAGTACAAGAGTAGATCTACCACGAGATCGTAGAGGCTAAACCCTAAAAGCTAGCCTATGGTATGATTGTTGTTGTATATATCTCTATCGACTAGCCTGGCCTCGGTTTATGTAATGCACCAGAGGCCTAGGATAACAAGAGTCCTAGCCGAATATGCCGGTGGGGGAGGAGTCCTTGTCTTGATCGCCAAGTCTTGTGGAATCTTCCTTGTGTGCGGCAACTGTCCGGACTGGCCCATGAGTATACGGCCACGGGGATCCTCGGCCCAATCCAACTGATTGGGAGACGACGTGGTGAGTACCCCCTAGTCCAGGACACCGTCAGTAGCCCCCTGAACCGGTCTTCAAGTTGGGGACGCTCCTCGATTCTTCCGAACTGTTCTTCATCTTCGGTCGTCGGTCTTGAAAACTGGTTCAACATATCTTCTCATCTTCGATCTTGAGGATCGCCGAAATGCATTCGACGAGTTTACACGTGGGGTATCCGAGGAGCCCCTTTAAGTTTCCGGCCTTTATCAATGCCTTGTTATTTTTATGCCACACCTCAGGTTTGAAGTTGTTCCCGAGCGGCAATGTCCTCTTGCGTCCGAGCTCCAATGCCGGACTGCATTCGAGGTATCTTTTGCAGCCGAGCACAAATGCCGGACTGCTTCCCAGCTCTAACACCGGACTTTGTATCCGAGCTCTAACGCCGGACTATATCCGAGCTCCAACGCCGGACTTTATCCGAGGTGTCGTAAATCACCTTGGTTCAAAGAAGTTTGAAGGAGTTTTAACCGAGCTTAATGCCGGAAATGCCCTCTAAGGAGCCAGCCACTTGCATCCGAACTATATGTCGAACTGCTTCCGAGGTGGTTAAGCACCTCGGTCATGGGCTGATTTTTGGTCAATGTTTTTTATTGATGTAATTTATTCTCTGACGAGATATATAGCCAGTAGCCCTCAAGGTATGTATCGGTCTAAAACCCGAGATGTACCTGAAGGATGACATAAGACCGCTGATCCCCGTAGCCGCTGAGACTCAGGTTGATTTGCAAAAATCGGTCTGAGGATCAAGTCCTAGCTCGTCAGAATACTTCGGGACACAAAAAGCGGCATGCTCAGTCCTCGAGACTCAGGTTGGGTGCGGCCGACCAACCTGAGGATCAAAATCTCCTCGGAAACTGTATTGCACTTAAGATTTTCTGCATAGAACAAGCAATGCAGTAGCCCCCGAGACACTGGTCGGGTGGCAACACCAGATCAGGGGATCAATGTGCCCCTTTAATATTTGTAAATAATAAGCCTGAAGCCCAGTAGCCCCCAAGCCTTAATGCGGGCACGGGTGGCCGAATTAAGGATCAATATCCATAGTAAAATCACAAATTATGTGTAATGACTCAATGTATCCAAGTACTTTATGTCATTAATGCTCGGATCCGCATTGTACAAAACTTTGTTGACCGACCATGGGCTTTAACCTCCTCGCCCGGTAGCCGAGGAGTGTTTGTCCTACTTTATAAAGCCTTTATGAGGGCAAAGATTTACGACAAACAAGGCAATCTGGTCATACGGCTTTCTAAACAAAGGCACACAGAGAGATATGTTATATTGTTGTTTAACAGAAGAAATGTCTTCCAAAGAAAATAGTCCCGCTATCGGTTCCTTTCTTTGGGTTGTCATGCTAAGCATGATCATGAAACCTCGGCTCCAATGTAAGAGCAAAAGATCGAGGATTTAGTTTGGGAGGCCAGTTACTAGCCCCCGCCGTGTTCGGCGATAGACGAGGTCAAGCCGGAAACACTTCGGCCAATGTTATGAATGGCCCGTCATTTAATATAGTCATCTGATCGCTGACCAGTTTACACCTATTGTGACAGTCAGTTTTCGGCTTTCTCCACTGAGGTGCTTGACCATGCAAGCTGGAAGCACAATCGCAGTGGTTCTCCCTTTGCACACCTAGCCGAACAAAGCGGAACATAGGAGGCAAGCGCGGGAGCCGGGCAACCCAACTATTGACCGAAGACACAATTCGAAACTGATGCATATATAGCAATATCCGAGAATGTTTTTGCCGAATCTCTAAAGGAGTCCGGCGTTGCACTGCGAGACTTGTGCTGAAAACACACAAATAGTTTAAAAGTGCCAAAATCTTGGAAAACCAAAAAAGTCAGTAAAAACATGACGTCCGAACAAGATCAAGTGTTCGGTGCCAATCCGAAAATTGGACTGTAGAAAAAAAAGTGCTTCTGCCGTGCTTGAACATGACACATCCTATCTCAAGACGTCAAGTGGGTCAGCCTACGGATTAGGCAAGTTTAGAAAACTAAACTCTAGCTATTTCGAGAGAGAAATTAGGCTCCTGGCTAGTGACCGCACACTCGTGTCGAGAAAAGGAGTGATAAATAAAAACTTTGCAACGGCTGGGAAGAGAAACACTTAGTATGAAACGGCTCAAATAAACATAAGAGCCCCCAAGTGACTTGGGTAAAAGTTGACTATATAATGTAAGGTGACATGTAGAATGCCTTCTAGCCGGATTGTAGATCGTTTGTCGTAGCGGACCTTTTCGCTTCAACCTCTGGACCCAATAGTCCGGAGTGTGTCCGAATACCCTCACGGTTATAAAAACCGGGGCATGCGTGGAGACCAGGCGTAGGGGTCATTAGTGCTTTATCAGACAAGTGCCCAACTAGTTATGTTATATTACATGGTTAGTAAGAAACATCTTCCAAGGAGAATAGTTCCGTTAGGGGTTCCTTTCCCTGGGAGGCATGCCCTAAAGTGCATGTCCGGACTGCGAAAAGAGCAGAAAAACATCTGGGGGCAGGTAAATAAATAGGTAAGAAATCATCTTTTAGTTCACCGACCGAGTATTCCCTTAAGAACGCTAGCTTTCGGCTTCACCCAGTCTGAGGTACACATCCGGCTGACCCGGCAGTAACAATCGCAGAGGTGCTCCCTTTACCACCTAGCCGAACAATCGGGAACGTAGGGGTAAGCACAGGAGCCAGGCAGCCCAGCTTGGCCAAAACTTAAGTCATATCGATGCATATAATGGTGAATAAAAGGTACATGCGGAAGTGTGACACATGTGTTGGGCATAAAGCCCGTATTAATAAGCTTCTGTTAAAGAAGCCCCCAGGTATAATGAGCGCGGGTAGCGTGTCAAGTGTGTGCGAACAAAGTTTCGACAAGGAAAATTTGTACAAGCAACTTTTTACAAAAAAGTATAATTCTTGGTCGAACCGAACACAAGTTAGAAATTTAAAACTTTGAGCATGAAGACAACTTAGCTGGTTAATGTGTTTGGTATTGACGACGCGGTCCGAGCTTGATGCGGGACAAGGTTCCATCCCCCAAGCCGGTCCCAAGGTGGCGGAGCAAGGAGCTCGGCACTCCGAAGTGGTGACATAGCACGGTCAATGCAGGACGACAGAGTGATGCTGAAGTCCCCGGCATGGGGTAATGAAGTGTTGACGAAGCCCCCCGTCCAGCCGAGGTGATGTCAAAGGATATGGTCCGGCTGGATCATTTTCTTGTGCACAAAAAATAGTGCAGACCAGGGATAATAGTAATAATAGGAATTAAAAAAAATGTTGCATAATAAATAATTTATGCAAAGTGAGTAGTAAAAGAAATATGGCCTGGCGCCGAAGTCGATGTCGATGCAGGTCGTCGGCGTAATGCAATAAAGGCGTGGCAAAGCCTGGATTCACAGGCCGGTCCGAGTTCCGGATGCGGCGTTCGCCGAACTGTGTACGGAAACTGACCGAACCATCATGCGACCGTCGATAATGCGGCCACCATTTGATAGACCTATGTACATATGCTGGACTAACCAGAGTAATAATTCCTTGGGAAAAATTTAACCCAAACACGCAAAAAGAAATACTAGGATTAATAGCACCTGGTTTATTTGCTGTAGCAATCCGAAGGAAGGTGATTCCCAAAATTGGGACTCGATCCGCGCACCCATGCCTGGTCGGCTAGTGATGCCGAAGTGTCCGGAGTAGGTTGATGAAGAGATGGCGAAGCCCCCGGTCCAGCCGAGATGTCGAAGTAGGTCGGCGTGATGGACACCAGCTTGAAGAAGCAATAGTGCGGCCCTGCCGATGAAGGTCGTGACGTGGTCGATGCCGGCTTGATGAAGCGACCGTGCGGCGATGCTGGTATGCCCGCTCCGTGTAATCCGTGGGGCGGCGATGTTGGTGATGATTTATCCTTCGCGATGCTGGACTCTTGTTCGGCTTGCCAAGATGATGATCCGAAGAAGTTGAGCTTGGCTCAACAAAGTGACGACGTGTCTAGCGCAGGTCGGCAGCCGTGGAGCAATATTACCAGACTGGTTTGACACCAGCATGATGTTGAAGATCATGTTCAAAAGATCTTAAAGTTAGTGGGATGTGTTCGGGAACAAAACACAATACCCCATACAAAACTTCCTTCAAAAAGGATGTCCGAAATCCCGTTCATAAAAAAGACGAACTCGGGTCGGATTCGTTTTCGTCATCCGCGTCCCAACCATCCTGGCCGTAGTTTGGCCAGGGCTCTCCGGATAGCGAGAGATGCTTCAGCGAATTTAAGATATCGCCGAAGGGTGAGTGCTGAAAGATGTCCGTAGTGGTGAATTCCATGATCGGCGCCCAATCGGATTCGACTGGCAGGGGCGCAGGAGGTTCGGAGTCCGGCAGAGAGTCCGGCACCTCGGAGTCATGGGCTTTATGCGGGACAAGGTAAGTGTTCGGCTCCATCGCCGTAGAAGTTGCAGCTCCCGAGGCGGTGTCCAGCCATCCGTCTTCGATCTGAGCGATCGGCTCCGGACTATGGGTCGGAGCGGATTCGTGTGCGGCCTCCAAGGTGCTGTTCGGCGGCAGAGTTAGGTCGTGCCCATCGTGACAGCGCGACACGCTCGGCTGTGGCTCAGATCCATCGAAGATCAAGTCCCCGCGGATATCGGCCGTGAAGTTTAGGCTTCCAAACCTGACCTGACGGCCAGGGGCGTAGCTTTCGATCTGCTCCAGATGGCCAAGTGAGTTGGCCCGCAGTGCGAAGCCGCCGAATACGAAGATCTGTCCGGGGAGAAAAGTCTCACCCAGGACTGCGTCGTTGTCGATTGAAGAGGCCATCAAGCCTATCGGTGACGACACAGAGGAACTCTCAATGAAAGCACCAATGTCGGTGTCAAAACCGGTGGATCTCGGGTAGGGGGTCCCGAACTGTGCGTCTAGGTGGATGGTAACAGGAGACAAGGGACACGATGTTTTACCCAGGTTCGGGCCCTCTCGATGGAGGTAAAACCCTACGTCCTACTTGATTAATATTGATGATATGGGTAGTACAAGAGTAGATCTACCACGAGATCGTAGAGGCTAAACCCTAAAAGCTAGCCTAGGGTATGATTGTTGTTGTATATATCTCTATCGACTAGCCTGGCCTCGGTTTATATAATGCACCAGAGGCCTAGGATAACAAGAGTCCTAGCCGAATACGCCGGTGGGGGAGGAGTCCTTGTCTTGATCGCCAAGTCTTGTGGAATCTTCCTTGTGTGCGGCAACTGTCCGGACTGGCCCATGAGTATACGGCCACGGGGATCCTCGGCCCAATCCAACTGATCGGGAGACGACGTGGTGAGTACCCCCTAGTCCAGGACACCGTCAGTGGCGCTGGAGGAACTGGGGCTCAAGGGTGGTGCGCTCTGCTGGCGTCAGTTTGGGCAAGTTGCCCCGGCAAGGCTCCTACCGGAGCCGTGGAGGCTGCCCAGGCAAGGATCTTGCCGGGGAGAACCACCTTGCCCTCTTGGCCTTCTGGTCTTGGCGTGGCTCCTTATAGTTCTGTGGTTCTAAGTCCTCCCTCTGTCTCGCCTAGTGTGGTTGTGGGCGCGGCTCTGACTACCCGTGCACTTAGTAAGGGGTACAAAGTAGTGCCCCTACTTTAGTACACCGACAGGAGCCCCCGGGCCTGGGCCACACATAAGCGCGGCACGTTTGTTGGGCTAGGCCCAAAAACAGTGCGCGGGCAGGCGGGACGGTTTTTACCGCAGTAACTTTACATCCGCTGCGCTTCCCCACAACCCGTGTTGAATGCGTGACGTGGGGGTTATGTGCGCGGGTGATCGAATCATGCTTGCGTCATCTGCGGCAAACAGTAAAGAGGCGGCTTGCGTGTCTCTTCGAGCCCACAGGGCTGCTGCTCATTTACTCTCCTTACCTAGGAACCGTCGCTCCACGCGTCCCATTACGCCCGTCCCCCATGCCATGTACGCCGCATGCACGACGCGGGGCGAGTGACAGGCGCGTGGAATACGGGAAGACGTGTGCGCGGGGGTAGATACCCACGCGCCTTCAATTAGGCGGGGAGGACGGTCAACGGCCTCGCCCGTTGTCACCTTAATGAGCCGGATTGGCCGAAAGGGCGGCCGAACCCCTCCCCCGTCCCTTTATAAAGAGGGGAGCGGGAGGAACGGCACCTCTCAGTCCTTCGCCATCCGCCTCTCCCCATCTCTGCCCCTTCCTCTCTTCTATCATGGCGAGAGGCTGTGCTGATGCTTCATCGGTGGCGGCGAGGGTCTCCGTGTTGGAAATATGCCCTAGAGGCAATAATAAAATGATTATTATTATATTTCCTTGTTCATGATAATTGTCTATTATTCATGCTATAATTGTGTTATCCGGAAATCGTAATACATGTGTGAATACATAGACCACAACATGTCCCTAGTAAGCCTCTAGTTGACTAGCTCATTGATGAACAAATAGTCATGGTTTCCTGACTATGGACATTGGATGTCGTTGATAATGGGATCACATCATTAGGAGAATGATGTGA
Organism: Triticum dicoccoides; assembly: GCF_002162155.2. Taxonomy (NCBI): domain Eukaryota; kingdom Viridiplantae; phylum Streptophyta; class Magnoliopsida; order Poales; family Poaceae; genus Triticum; species Triticum dicoccoides. Next base: position 688,665,375 of record NC_041389.1, on the reverse strand, counting down.
TGGACAAGACCCAATCCTAAGCATAGCACAAGATCGTGTAGTTCATGTGCTAGAGCTTTTCCAATGTTAAGTATCATTTCCTTAGACCATGAGATCGTTTAACTCCCGGATGCCGTAGGGGTGCTTTGGGTGTACCAAACGTCACAACGTAACTGGGTGACTATAAAGGTATACTACGGGTATCCTCGAAAATATCTGTTGGGTTGAAACGGATCGAGACTCAGATTTGTCACTCCATATGACGGAGAGGTATCTCTGGACCCACTCGGTAATGCATCATCATAATGAGCTCAATGTGACCAAGTGTTTGGTCATGGGATCATGCATTACGGTACGAGTAAAGTGACTTGCCGGTAATGAGATTGAACGAGGTATTGGGATACCGACGATCGAATCTCGGGCAAGTAATGTATCGATTGACAAAGGGAATTGTATATGGGATTACTTGAATCCTCGACATCGTGGTTCATCCGATGAGATCATCGAGGAGCATGTGGGAGCCAACATGGGTATCCAGATCCCACTGTTGGTTATTGACCGGAAGTCGTCTCGGTCATGTCTGCATGTCTCCCGAACCCGTAGGGTCTACACACTTAAGGTTCGGTGACGCTAGGGTTGTAGAGATATTAGTGTGCGGTAACCCGAAAGTTGTTCGGAGTCCCGGATGAGATCCCGGATGTCACGAGGAGTTCCGGAATGGTCCGGAGGTAAAGAATTGTATAGGAAGTCCATTTTCGGCCATCGGGAAAGTTTCAGGGGTCACCGGTATTGTACCGGGACCACCAGAAGGGTCCCGGGGGTCCACCAGGTGGGGCCACCTATCCCGGAGGGCCCCATGGGCTGAAGTGGGGAAGGTAACCAGCCCCTGGTGGGCTGGTGTGCCCCCCTTGGGCCTCCCCCTGCGCCTAGGGTTGGAAACCCTAGGGGTGGGGGGCGCCCCACTTGGCTTGGGGGGAAGCCACCCCCTTGCCTCCCCCTTGAGATCCAATCTCTAGGGGGCCGGCGCCCCCCCAGGGCCCCTATATAAAGAGGGGGGAGGGAGGGCTGTGCACCCCTGCTCCTGGCGCCTCCCTCTCCCTCTGCAACACCTCTCCCTCTCATAGAGCTTGGCGAAGCCCTGCCGAGATCGCCGCTACTTCCACCACCATGCCGTCGTGCTGCTGGATATCCATCAACCTCTCCTCCTCCCTTGCCGGATCAAGAAGGAGGGGACGTCTTCCCAACCGTACGTGTGTTGAACGCGGAGGTGCTGTCCGTTCAACACTAGGATCTTCAGTGATTTGGATCACGACGAGTACGACTCCCTCAACCCCGTTCTCTTGAACGCTTCCGCACGCGATCTACAAGGGTATGTAGATGCACTCCTCTCTCTCGTTGCTAGATGACTCCATAGATTGATCTTGGTGAAGCGTAGAAATTTTTTATTTTCTGCAACGTTCCCCAACAGTGGCATCATGAGCTAGGTCTATGCGTAGTTTCTTTGCACGAGTAGAACACAAATTTGTTGTGGGCGTAGATGTTGTCAATTTTCTTGCCACTACTAGTCTTATCTTGTTTCGGCGGCATCGTGGGATGAAGCGGCCCGGACCGACTTACACGTACGCTTACGTGAGACAGGTTCCACCGACTGACATGCACTAGTTGCATAAGGTGGCTAGCGGGTGTCTGTCTCTCCCATTTTAGTCGGATCGGATTCGATGAAAAGGGTCCTTATGAAGGGTAAATAGAAATTGGCATATCACGTTGTGGCTTTCACGTAGGTAAGAAACGTTCTTGCTAGAACCCTGATGCAGCCACATAAAAACATGCAACAACAATTAGAGGACGTCTAACTTGTTTTTGCAGCATATGCCTTGTGATGTGATATGGCCAAAAGTTGTGATGAATGATATATATGTGATGTATGAGATCATGTTCTTGTAATAGGAATCACTTGCATGTCGATGAGTATGACAACCGGTAGGAGCCATAGGAGTTGTCTTAATTATTGTATGACATGCATGTCAATGATTAAACGCCATGTAATTACTTTACTTTATTGCTAAACCGTTAGCCATAGTAGTAGAAGTAATAGTTGGCGAGCAACTTCATGGAGACACGATGATGGAGATCATGATGATGGAGATCATGGTGTCATGCCGGTAACGAAGATGATCATGGCGCCCCGAAGATGGAGATCAAAGGAGCTATATGATATTGGCCATATCATGTCACTATTTGATTGCATGTGATGTTTATCATGTTTTTGCATCTTATTTGCTTAGAACGACGGTAGTAAATAAGATGATCCCTCATAATAATTTCAAAAACGTGTTCCCCCTAACTATGCGCCGTTGCGGAAGTTCGTTGTTTCGAAGCACCACGTGATGATCGGGTGTGATAGATTCCAGCGTCCACATACAACGGGTGTAAGACAGATTTACACATGCAAAACACTTAGGTTAACTTGACGAGCCTAGCATGTACAGACATGGCCTCAGAACACAAGAGACCGAAAGGTCGAACATGAGTCGTATGGAAGATACGATCAACATGGAGATGTTCACCGATGATGAGTAGTCCGTCTCACGTGATGATCGGACATGGCCGGCCTAGTTGACTCGGATCATGTATCACTTAGATGACTAGAGGGATGCCTAATCTAAGTGGGAGTTCATTAAATAATTTGATTAGATGAACTTAATTATCATGAACTTAGTCTAAAAACCTTTGCAAAAATTGTCTTGTAGATTAAATGGCCAACGCTCATGTCAACCTCAACTTCAACGCGTTCCTAGAGAAAACCAAGCTGAAAGATGATGGCAGCAACTATTCAGACTGGGTCCGGAACCTGAGGATCATCCTCATAGCTGCCAAGAAAGCATATGTCCTAGAAGGACCGCTAGGTGAAGCACCCATCCCAGAGAACCAAGGCGTTATGAATGCTTGGCAGTCACGTGCTGATGATTACTCCCTCGTTCAGTGCGGCATGCTTTACAGCTTAGAACCGGGGCTCCAAAAGCGTTTTGAGCAACACGGAGCATATGAGATGTTCGAAGAGCTGAAAATGGTTTTCCATGCTCATGCCCGGGTCGAGAGATATGAAGTCTCCGACAAGTTCTACAGTTGTAAGATGGATGAAAATAGTTCTGTCAGTGAGCACATACTCAAAATGTCTGGGTTGCACAACCGCTTGTCCCATCTGGACATTAACCTCCCAGACAAGGCGGTCATTGACAGAATCCTTCAGTCGCTCCCACCTAGCTACAAGATCTTTGTGATGAACTACAATATGCAGGGGATGGTGAAAACTATTCCTGAAGTATTTTCAATGCTGAAATCAGCGGAGGTAGAAATAAAAAAGGAGCATCAAGTGTTGATGGTCAATAAAACCACTAGTTTCAAGAAAGGCAAGGGTAAGAAGAACTTCAAGAAGGACGGCAAGGGAGTTGCTGCACCCGGTAAACCAGTTGTCGGGAAGAAGCCAAAGAATGGACCCAAACCTGAGACCGAGTGCTTTTATTGCAAGGGAAAGGGACACTGGAAGCGGAACTGCCCCAAATACTTAGCGGACAAGAAGGCCGACAACACTAAAGGTATATGTGATATACATGTAATTGATGTGTACCTTACCAATACTCGTAGTAGCTCCTGGGTATTTCATACCGGTGCGGTTGCTCATATTTGTAACTCAAAGCAGGAGCTGTGGAATAAGCGGAGACTGGCGAAGGACGAGGTGACGATGCGCGTCGGGAATGGTTCCAAGGTCGATGTGATCGCCGTCGGCACGCTACCTCTACATTTACCTACGGAATTAGTTTTAAACCTCAATAATTGTTATTTAGTGCCAGCTTTGACCATGAACATTGTATCTGGATCTCGTTTAATACGAGATGGCTACACATTTAAATCCGAGAATAATGGTTGTTCTATTTATATGAGAGATATGTTTTATGGTCATGCCCCGCTGGTCAATGGTTTATTCTTGATGAATCTCGAATGTGATGTTACACATATTCATAGTGTGAATACCAAAAGATGTAAGGTTGATAACGATAGCCCCACATACTTGTGGCACTGCCGCCTTGGTCACATTGGTGTCAAGCACATGAAGAAGCTCCATGCTGATGGACTTTTAGAGTCTCTCGATTATGAATCATTTGACACATGTGAACCATGCCTCATGGGCAAAATGACCAAGACTCCGTTCTCTGGAACAATGGAGCGAGCAACCAACTTATTGGAAATCATACATACTGATGTGTGCGGTCCAATGAGCGTTGAGGCTCGCGGAGGCTATCGTTATGTTCTCACTCTCACTGATGACTTAAGTAGATATGGGTATGTATACTTGATGAAACACAAGTCTGAGACCTTTGAAAAGTTCAAGGAATTTCAGAATGAGGTAGAGAATCAACATGACTGAAAAATAAAGTTCTTACAATCAGATCGTGGAGGAGAATATTTAAGTCACGAATTTGGTACACACTTAAGGAAATGTGGAATCGTTTCACAACTTACGCCGCCTGGAACACCTCAGCGTAACGGTGTGTCCGAGCGTCGTAATTGCACTCTATTGGATATGGTGCGATCTATGATGTCACTCACCGATTTACCGCTATCATTTTGGGGATACACTCTAGAGACAGCTACATTCACTTTAAATAGGGCACCATCTAAATCTGTTGAGATGACACCGTATGAATTATGGTTTGGGAAGAAACCTAAGCTGTCGTTTCTAAAAGTTTGGGGATGCGATGCTTATGTCAAGAAACTTCAACCTAAAAAGCTCGAACCCAAGTCGGAAAAATGCGTCTTCATAGGATACCCTAAGGAAACCATTGGGTATACCTTCTACCTTAGATCCGAAGGCAAGATCTTTGTTGCTAAGAACGGGTCCTTTCTGGAGAAAGAGTTTCTCTAGAAAGAAGTAAGTGGGAGGAAAGTAGAACTCGATGAAGTACTACCTCTTGAACCGGAAAGTAGTGCAGCTTAGGAAAATGTTCCTGTGGTGCCTACACCGACTAGAGAGGAAATTAATTATGATGATCAAGGTACTTCGGATCAAGTTGCTACTGAACTTCGTAGGTCTACAAGGACACGTTCCACACCAGAGTGGTATGGCAACCCTGTCCTGGAAATCATGTTGTTAGACAATGGTGAACCTTCGAACTATGAAGAAGTGATGGCGGGCCCAGGTTCCAACAAATGGCTTGAAGCCATGCAATCCGAGATAGGATCCATGTATGAAAACAAAGTTTGGACTTTGACAGACTTGCCCGATGATCGGCGAGCGATAGAGAATAAATGGATCTTTAAGAAGAAGACGGACGCGGATGGTAATGTTACCATCTATAAAGCTCGACTTGTCGCTAAGGGTTATCGACAAATTCAAGGGGTTGACTATGATGAGACTTTCTTTCCCGTAGCAAAGCTGAAGTCCGTCCAAATCATGTTAGCAATTGCCACATACTATGATTATGAGATATGACAAATGGACGTCAAAACAGCATTCCTTAACGGCTATCTTAAGGAAGAACTGTATATGATGCAGCCAGAAGGTTTTGTCGATCCTGGGAATGCTAACAAGGTATGCAAGCTCCAGCGATCCATTTATGGGCTGGTGCAAGCATCTCGGAGTTGGAACATTCGCTTTGATGAGATGATCAAAGCGTTTGGGTTTATGCAGACTTATGGAGAAGCCTGCGTTTACAAGAAAGTGAGTGGGAGCTCTGTAGCATTTCTCATATTATATGTGGATGACATACTTTTGATGGGAAATGATATAGAACTTTTGGACAACATTAAGGCCTACTTGAATAAGTGTTTTGCAATGAAGGACCTTGGAGAAGCTGCTTACATATTAGGCATCAAGATCTATATAGATAGACCGAGACGCCTCATAGGTCTTTCACAAAGCACATACCTTGATAAGATATTGAAGAAGTTCAATATGGACCAGTCCAAGAAGGGGTTCTTGCCTGTCTTGCAAGGTGTGAAATTGAGCTCGGCTCAATGTCCGACCACGGCAGAAGATAGAGAAAAGATGAGTGTCGTCCCCTATGCCTCAGCCATAGGGTCTATCATGTATGCCATGCTGTGTACCAGACCTGATGTAAACCTTGCCGTAAGTTTGGTAGGAAGGTACCAAAGTAATCCCGGCATGGAACACCGGATAGCGGTCAAGAATATCCTGAAGTACCTAAAAAGGACAAAGGACATGTTTCTCGTTTATGGAGGTGACAAAGAGCTCGTCGTAAAGGGTTACATTGACGCTAGCTTCGACACAGATTTGGATGACTCTAAGTCACAAATCGGATATGTGTATATTTTGAATGGAGGGGCAGTAAGCTGGTGCAGTTGCAAGCAGAACGTCGTGGCGGGATCTACATGTGAAGCGGAGTACATGGCAGCCTCGGAGGCAGCGCATGAAGCAATCTGGATGAAGGAGTTCATCACCGACCTAGGAGTCATACCCAATGCGTCGGGGCCGATCACTCTCTTCTGTGACAACACTGGAGCTATTGCCCTTGCCAAGGAGCCCAGGTTTCACAAGAAGACCAGGCACATCAAGCGTCGCTTCAACTCCATTCGTGAAAATGTTCAAGATGGAGACATAGATATTTGCAAAGTGCATACGGATCTGAATGTCGCAGATCCATTGACTAAACCTCTTCCGCGAGCAAAACATGATCAACACCAGAACTCAATGGGTGTTCGATTCATCACAATGTAACTAGATTATTGACTCTAGTGCAAGTGGGAGACTGTTGGAAATATGCCCTAGAGGCAATAATAAAATGATTATTATTATATTTCCTTGTTCATGATAATTGTCTATTATTCATGCTATAATTGTGTTATCCGGAAATCGTAATACATGTGTGAATACATAGACCACAACATGTCCCTAGTAAGCCTCTAGTTGACTAGCTCGTTGATCAACAGATAGTCATGGTTTCCTGACTATGGACATTGGATGTCGTTGATAACGGGATCACATCATTAGGAGAATGATGTGATGGACAAGACCCAATCCTAAGCATAGCACAAGATCATGTAGTTCGTGTGCTAGAGCTTTTCCAATGTTAAGTATCATTTCCTTAGACCATGAGATCGTGTAACTCCCGGATGCCGTAGGGGTGCTTTGGGTGTACCAAACGTCACAACATAACTGGGTGACTATAAAGGTATACTACGGGTATCCCCAAAAATATCTGTAGGGTTGACACGGATCGAGACTGGGATTTGTCACTCCGTATGACGGAGAGGTATCTCTGGACCCACTCGGTAATGCATCATCATAATGAGCTCAATCTGACCAAGTGTTTGGTCACGGGATCATGCATTACGGTATGAGTAAAGTGACTTGCCGGTAACGAGATTGAACGAGGTATTGGGATACCGAGGATCGAATCTCGGGCAAGTAACGTACCGATTGACAAAGGGAATTGTATACGGGATTACTTGAATCCTCGACATCGTGGTTCATCTGATGAGATCATCGAGGAGCATGTGGGAGCGAACATGGGTATCCAGATCCCGCTGTTGGTTATTGACCGGAGAGTCGTCTCGGTCATGTCTACATGTCTCCCGAACCCCTAGGGTCTACACACTTAAGGTTCGGCGACGCTAGGGTTGTAGAAATATTAGTATGCGGTAACCCGAAAGTTGTTCGGAGTCCCAGATGAGATCCCGGACATCACGAGGAGTTTCGGAATGGTCCGGAGGTAAAGAATTGTATAGGAAGTCCAGTTTCGGCCATCGGGAAAGTTTCGGGGGTCATCGGTATTGTACCGGGACCACCGAAAGGGTCCCAGGGGTCCACCGGGTGGGGCCACCTATCCCGGAGGGCCCCATGGGCTGAAGTGGGAAAGGGAACCAACCCCTGGTGGGCTGGTGCACCCCCCTTGGGCCTCCCCCTGCGCCTAGGGTTGGAAACCCTAGGGGCGGGGGGCACCCCACTTGGCTTGGGGGGCAAGCCACCCCCCTTGGCCGCCGCCCCCCCTTGAGATCCAATCTCTAGGGGGCCGGCGCCCCCCAGGGCCCCTATATAAAGGGGGGAGGGAGAGCTGTGCACCCCTGCTCCTGGCGCCTCCCTCTCCCTCTGCAACACCTCTCCCTCTCGTAGAGCTTGGCGAAGCCCTGCCGAGATCGGTGCTACTTCCACCACCACGCCATCGTACTACTGGATCTCCATCAACCTCTCCTTCCCCCTTGCTGGATCAAGAAGGAGGGGACGTCTTCCCAACCGTACGTGTGTTGAATGCGGAGGTGCTGTCCGTTCAACACTAGGATCTTCGGTGATTTGGATCACGACGAGTACGACTCCCTCAACCCCGTTCTCTTGAACGCTTCTGCACGCGATCTAGAAGGGTATGTAGATGCACTCCTCTCTCTTGTTGCTAGATGACTCCATAGATTGATCTTGGTGAAGCATAGAATTTTTTTATTTTCTGCAACGTTCCCCAACACTCTGCTCGACAACGCGCCGCTCCTCCCCAAGAGCCCGCGGAGGCTGAGCCGACCGTGAGGGGAAGGTGGAGGGGGCGAGGCCGAGGCTGCCGTGGTGCTCGGGGAAGAGGAGGACGGGGCGGCGTATCGGCCTCGCCTCCGCCAGCAGTCCTTCCCCCAATGGAGGGCCACGTCGGGGACAACCCTTATGAGTTCTTCATCAGGTTGCGCCGGCCGGCGCGCCATCGTCTTCGTCTTCCGACTCCATTTGCTTGGGAGATGGAACTGGACCCGCCGCAGGCACTGAGGCTGCACATGAGGGGCTGTGGGAACAGCGGCACATGGGCCGATGTCGACTTCCCAGCCCCTCACGTCATGTACCTTCGCCGTGGGTGGAAGATCTTCGCTCGCATCCACAACCTGACGAAGGGGCTCACCCTCCATTTCAAATTAATGGAGAGTGGCCTCCTCTCCGTCAAGGTTTTTGGACACTTCGGGACTCGCGTAAGATGCTGCGTGGAGAGCTCCTCTAATGACGAAGGCTCTTCCTCGAGCAGGAGTGGCGAGGAGGACAGCGGCAGCGACGACGAGGGTAGCAGGCGGTAGGATGATGGGTCCGACTAGGCGTCAGGCACGCCGCTTCGGGGCGACACCGGCGACCCCATCATCCGTGTCGCCGGCTCCTTGAACTTCTTGGGGTCGCCTCCTTGGGCGGCTGGCATGGGGAGGCCGGAGAAGGTGAAGAAGGCCGGTGGCGGGCCATCAAGTCGGAGTACGATGGCACCGACATCTTCGTAGAGTATTGACGGACGGCTGCCTCATCTTCCAGCTCTTCCTCCGGCGCCACCACCGCCAACCCTCTCCTAGGCGATCGCCGACATGTTATCTTAGCGCCTTCTGCTGCTCGTACCTCGCCTAGGCGCTCCTTCTGCCCTTTTTACCTTCTTGTTTCATTTCCCGAGGAGAGGGACAAGAAAGGGATTACGAGCACCTTATCTTTTTTTCAGCTCGTAAGCCTACGGGCCTTAGTTAGATCTAAAACCTGTAATCTCCCTGTTCATGTTTACATTCCGTACGAGCTATACCTGTATGGAACGTATTAATGGAAAAAGGGTGCTTGCCAGGTTTTGTGTGTGTGTGAGCAAAGCCCATACCAAGGAACAAATCCTTGTTATTTTCTATCTAAACACCGTTGCCCGGTAGCAAACCTTGCCGTTCCCCCACTCCGTTCATCCATACCCCCGCCTTTGGCGGAGGCAGGGACGAAGTGAGGGTGGGCCCGACGCTTGCTTCCTTGCTGCCGCGGCTACATCCATGTTCTGAACCAAGAAGTCCTTGGGTAATAGGAACGAGGGGAGCATGGTAGCCTTGGAACAAAACGAGGTTCCGTACGTCCCAAGTTTCATACGGAAATCCATAAGAGGGGATGGAAAAACTTATCTGGATCTGCAGCCCCTGGCAACTCTAGCTTGCCGTGGGTGGACCTTCGTGTCTTCAGTCCTCGGCAAGCTTGGCTTGCTGGGTCCCGAGCGCCGGCTTGTCCTCTTCCTTCCACTCGGCTTGGCGGAAACATTTATGTACCCTGCAAACCAAAGAGGATGGATAGGAACAAAGAGACGCAAACTCGACCTCTATGCTAGGGGTTAGTCGCTGCTAGGCACTATCAACCCTAACCGAGGGAGAGACTCAATCTAGCATGCATGCTATAACTTAGGGCGCCAGCGCTTCATTTATTTATGCTCAGGGTCTGCACCTGGCTTTGTAAAGAGGGTTACATGCCTTGTCGGCAAGGCTTGTACAAAAGGTGGCTTGCCGGGGGGGGGTCGACAGCCGCGCCTTATGGGTAAAACTTGCGAAGATGCTCGATGTTCTAGGAGTTTCTCACTGGAATGGCATCTTCGGTCTCTAGGCGGACTGCGCTAGGCCTGGTGACTCGTGTTACCCGATAAGGGCCTTCCCACTTTGGCGTCAACTTGTTGGAATTCTTGGCCGACTAAACTCGCCGAAGAACAAGGCCGCCTTCCTCAAAGCTTCGGGCATGAACCTTGCGGCTATGGTAGCGGCGCAAGGCTTGCTGGTAGCGTGCTACTCTCACAGCCGCCTGAAGACGATCTTCCTCAAGGAGCGTCGCGTCATCTTGCCGCAATCGCTCTTGCTCAAGCTCATCATAAGCGAGCACTCGAGGTGACCCATATATGAGTTCCATGGGGAGAACTGCTTCAGCCCCATAGACCAGGGCAAAGGGTGTCTGGCTGGTGGCTCAATTTGGCGTCGTTTTGATCGAACAAAGAACCGCCAGCAACTCGTCAATCCAGCGCCTTCCACTCTTGTGCAGCCTGTCAAAAGTCTTTGTTCTCAAGCCTCGCAGAACTTCAGCATTTGCTCTCTCTGCTTGGTCGTTGCTTCATGGGTGTGCCACAGAAGCAAAACAGACGTTGCTGCCGAGATCCTCGATGTATTGCATGAAGGCGTGGCTTGTGAACTGTGTGCCATTGTCAGTGATGATCCTGTTGGGTACACCAAATCGGCAAACTAGCCCCTTGAAGAACTTGATGGCTGACTGTGCTGTCACCTTCCTCACTACTTCCACCTCAGGCCACTTTGTGAACTTGTCGATTGCAACTTACAAGTACTCAAAGCCCCCGACGACACGAGGGAAAGGGCCCAATATGTCGAGCCCCCAGACCGAGAAGGGCCAGGAGAAAGGGATGGTTTGAAGGGCTTGAGCTGGTTGATGAAGCTTCTTCGAATGGAACTGGCATGCTTCACACTTGGTTACTAGTGCCATCGCATCCTTGAGGGCAGTGGACCAGAAGAAACCCTGCCGGCAAGGGCCCTCGACCCTATGTGGGAGCCACATATGCCCCCATGTATTTCTGCCAACAGCTCCAATCCTTCCTCCCGGGGAATGCACTTCAACTTCACACCGTTCGGTCTTTTCCTGTACAGAGCATCGTCAACAAACTGATACATGGCAGACCGACATGCTACTTTCTCTACTTCTTCCTGATCCTCAGGAAGTTCCCCTGTCTGGAGGAATTGGACGATGGGCTGTGCCCATGCCGGAGCCTGGGGCTCAATGGCAAGGACTAAAGGCATCTCTTCTACCCCGGGAGCGGCCATCTCTACGGCCATGGCCTGAGGCCCTGCCGGAGTCAGTTGCCCCACTGCAGGATCGGCATCCACGGCAATATCTTCGCCGGTGGCTCCGGGGAGCTCATTGGAGAAGTACTTGCCGGGGCCAAATCTCCTCCGCTTGCTCTGCCCCGTTGATGGTTCGACGGAAGGTTGAGTTAACCAAAGCACAAACGTACCTGGTTCCACATGTAGCTTGTGGGCAGCATGCTTTGACAGATAGTCGGCGATGTCATTCTCCACTCGGGGGATGTGCTTTGCTTGTATTCCGTCAAAGCGCTCCTCCAGTTTCCTCACTTCATCCACGTAAGCCTCCATCAATGGGCTCTGATAGTCCTTGTTGATCTGCCTGACGACAAGCTGTGAATCACCCCTGACAATGAGTTTTTTGACTCCAAGGTCCGCTGCGATCCTGAGACCGGTAAGCAAGCCCTCGTATTCGACGGTGTTGTTCATTGACATCTCCCGAGGAAAGTGCATTTGGATGACATACTTGAGGTGCTCTCCGGTGGGTCCGACAAGCAGCACGCCACTACCGGCGCCTTGCAGCGAGAAAGCCCCATCAAAGTACATGATCTAGTTGCGGCTCGTTTTCTTGCCGGGGAGAGTGGTCTCCTGGACCTCTTCGTCGGGCGTCGAGCTCCATTCCACAACAAACTCCGCCAAAACTCTGCTCTGGATTGTCGAGGTACTCTCAAACTTCAGACCAAAACTCGACAGCTCCAAGACCCATTCCACAATCCTTCCCGTTGCATCTGGGTTATGCAGTATCCGTTGCAGCGGAAGGCGGGTGACAATGGTGATCTCGTGTGCCTGGAAGTAATGACGCAGCTTCCTCGAGGCCATAAGGAGGCCGAAGAGCAATTTCTGCACACCAGAGTACCTTGACCTAGCCCCCTGCAAGAGGGAGCTGACAAAGTAACCCGGGTGCTGCATCACCTTCTTCTTCTGCACCACTTCACCTGGCTGCGCAGGCCCTGTCTTGCCGGTATCAGATTCTGCCGAGTGCCTCGCACTGCCGGGATCAGGCCCTACCGGGGGAAGCTTTGGCTCGCCATCCGCCAAGCCTGCCATCGCGATTGTCTCTTTGTTGAACTCCCTCTGCGCCACTAGTGCAACGCTGACCACTTGATTCGTCGGTGCTAGATACAACATCAACGAATCTTGTGGTTTAGGCGCAACTAGTATCGGCATGGAGGAGAGGTACTTCTTCAAGTCTTGCAGTGCCGCCTCGGCCTCTGGGGTCCACTCCATTGGGCATGCCTTCTTCAATATTTTGAAGAAGGGGAGGGCACGCTCGGCAGACCTGGAGATGAATCTGCTCATGGCAGCAACGCAGCCAGTGAGCTGACGCACATCCTTGATCCGCTTGGGTGCCTCAGTCTGTTCGATGGCCTTGATCTTGTCAGGATTTGCTTCAATCCCGCGCTGCGACACAAAGAACCCGAGAAGCTTGCCGGATGGTACACCGAAAACACACTTCTCAGGGTTCAACTTGAGGTTGATCTTGCGCAGATTTGCAAACATTTCCTCCAGATCTTGCACAAGTGTTGCCTTGTCCTTGTTTTTGACAACTATGTCATCCATATAGGCTTCCATATTTCTATGGAGCTGGGGCTCAAAACCAATTTGGACTGCTCTTGCAAAAGTCGAGCCAGCACTCTTCAATCCGAAAGGCATCCGTAAAAAGCAATACGTACCACATGGGGTGATGAATGATGTCTTCTCCTCATCTTCTCTTGTCATGAAGATCTGGTGGTATCCCGAATAAGCGTCGAGGAAGAACAAGAGGTCACACCCGGCTGTGGAGTCGACAATCTGGTCAATACGGGAAAGGGTCTTTTGGACAAGCCTTATTGATATCTGTGTAATCAATACACAGCCTCCACTTCCCGTTCGCCTTGCGCACTACTACCGGATTGGACAACCACGTTGGGTGGAGCACCCCTCTTACCAGACCTGCCGCTTCCAACTTTCTGATTTCCTCCATAATGAACTCCTGCCTCTCTAGAGCTTGCTTCCCGACCTTCTGCTTGATGGGCTGTGCATGATGACAGACAACAAGATGGTGCTCAATCACTTCCCTTGGAACGCCGGGGATGTCGAATGTTTGCCATGCAAACACATCGACATTCGCCTGCAGGAAAGTGACGAGCTTGCTTTCCTATTTGCCATCGAGGGTGGAGCTTATGGTGAAAACTCCTCCCGTGTCGTCCTCCTTGACGGACACCTTCTTGGTGTCTCGTGGTGCAGCTCTGTACTTCTTGCTCTTGCCGGTGGAGCTCTCTGGCATGTCCTCGATGGAAGCGCAACACCCCGAAGAGGTGCACTTGCCGGAGTGGGTGCGAGGAGTCTCGCCGGTCTTCTTTCCTCCCGGGGCTTCAACGGCAGGAGCATGTGCCTTGGCGGCAGCTGCTGCAACCGCTTCCCGATAGAGTTGGTCAGCGCAGATCAATGCATCTTTCTTGTCAGAGGGGACAGTGATGATGTTCATCGGCCTGGGCATCTTCAGTGTGTTGTAGGCGTAGTGAGAGGCCGCCATGAACTTCGCCAGCGCCGGGCAACCGAGGATCCCGTTGTAAGGCAAGGGGATCTCGGCTACATCAAAGACTATCCTCTCCATCCTGTAGTTTAACTCACCTCCGAACGTCACGGGCAGCGTGACCTTTCCCTTCGGCTGGCTCCTCCACGGGTTGACCCCTTGGAATGTGCCCGTCTCCTCGAGGTCTCCGTCAGGGATCTGCAGCCTCTTGATCACAACAGGCGAGATCAAGTTCATACCAGCCCCACCATCAACTAGCATCTTTGTCACCTTGAGGTTGCAGATTGTTGGTGAGACCAACAGTGGCAAGCACACGGCTGCAGTAGTGCGGTCAGGGTGGTCCTCGGTGTCGAAGATGATAGGTGTGCTGGACCACTTCAGCGGCTTCCATGCCTCGAGTGACGGCTCCGCCGCTGTGATCTCACGCGCCCACTACTTGAGTTGGTGGTGGGATGCATGCAACAAGGTGCCACCATCGACGCACATGGCCTCCATAGCTCTCTGAAACTCGTGGTCGCCGGACTCATCGTCCTTGACATGATCATCGTCTTCCTGCTTCTTGTCGCGGCCTCGGGCGGGCCTCTCATGCTGATTATCCTTGCCGTAGTGGCCTCCTTGGCCGCCACGCTTCTTGCCAGATCCTTCGGCACCCTCTTGGCCCTTCTCCTTGTCCCGCCGCTCATACTCGGCTTTCTGCTTCTCAGCGAGCAGCTCAACTTGCCGGCAGTTCTGGAGGTCATGGCCCTTAGTGCGGTGAATCTTGCAATACTGCTTGTCAGAGCCCCCTGGCTTGTCGGCAGCCGCCAAGGCCTGACAAGCGGCATACCCGGCAACCTCCTTGCCGGGGTTGCTTGCCTTGGCCTTTTTGGCAGTGCTGGTGTCGTCGGACCTCTTGACGGCAAGCACGGTCTTTCCCCTGTGCTTCCTGTTACGGCACCGACCCTTCTTTGCCGGGGCGACGGTGTCATTTGTGGAGTCGGTTTCCGCACTGGCGTCCTCACCGGGGTACTTCCTCCCCTCTTCAGCTCGAGCGCACCGATCGACCAGAACATACAACTTGGCCATGTCCTTGACCTTGTTCATTGCCAGCTCCTCACGCATCTTGCAGTTGCGCACATTCTGATGGAACGCACTGATCACGGCGGTAGGATGAATGTCTGGGATGTTGTACTGCACTCGGCTGAACCTTTGGATGTACTTGCGCAAGTTTTCTCCTTCCTTCTGGGGGATGACATGCAAATCACTCGCCTTGCCATGAGCTTGGTGGCCTCCAGTAAAGGCGCCAACAAACTCATGACACAGATCCGCCCAAGAAGAAATGGAGTCCATTGGCAAGTGCATCAACCATGACATAACATTGGGCTTGAGTGCCAACGGGAAGTAATTGGCAAGCACCTTATCGTTGCGAGCCCCAGCAGCTTGCATTGGTGTAGATGCTGAGGAACTCCGACATGTGAGTCTTGACGTTGTACTTCTCGCCAACGTCGGGCTTGAACATGCGGTGAGAGGGCCACTGGAACTGCCGCAACTCACGGGTGAAGGCAGGACAACCCACCTCGTAGGGTAGGCCACCGTAGCCTCCTGGTGCTGGGTGGTCCATAGTGGGCCCTACCTGCCTGTCCGACTGGTGGCGCACATCGCGTCGGCGCTCAATGGTGGTTCGAGCGTCTTCATGAGCTTGCTCCCAAAGAACTTGACGTTGATTGCGGTGGGTTCGCGGGTCGGACGACGCTACAGAGATATCATCACGAGCGTCGTCGCGACGGATCGACATCCGCGGTGGCTGGTGTGGAGGAGGGGAGTGCACCGTGGCCGCATCGCCCCCGGCCCGTCCACCGCTGGCATGCGGTGGTTCGACGAAGCGACGGCCTACGGTCCCCGCCGGTCGCAACTCATCTTTGTTGGCGATGCCAATGAGGCTCCGGACGTTAGCTCTCCAGCTTCTCCGCAGCAGGAGGAAAGTCGAGGAGCAGCTGCGTGCGTGCTAGGGCTTCTGCTAGTGTGGGCGGCGGTGAGAGCTGCGTGGACCGCGACGCACTTCGACTTCTAACTATGTTAGAAGAAGCTCCATCACGAACCTGCGGCCATCTGCCATTTTCGCCAACACCTCGGCGCGCATGCTAGCCCTCCTCGTCATGTGAAGGGCGCACGTGACTCTTCCTAGGGCGGCGCCCAGGGTCACCAGCGGGGCGGCACTGCTCATCACGCACGACCTGAGAAGAGCGCACCATGGGCGCCGGTGTTAGTGTCTTGGAGGTCGCCGCGCTGCCGTCTGGCGGCACGACGACGCCCCTGGAGGGCCCCACGCCACCTGCGGGGGGCCCAACTCCATCTCTAGAGTTTGTGGCGCGTGGCTCGTCACCTAGCGCACGAACGACGCCGCTCATCGGGCCCGGACTGCCAGGATGATGTGGGTGTTCGCGGGCCGCGCCACGGGTTCTTTCCGCGACTGGCCTGCTGCTAGTCCGCACCGGTACAGGCAGTCCGGCCCCGGACGAACCGATCGTTGTGGTCTTCTTCTTCTTGGGAGCCATGGCGATGAGGAGCTGTGCTACTAGTTGCTAAACCAGATTCTCACTACTGCGCCCCCAACCTCGCGCGCCAAAGATGTCGGTGGGAAACGACACCTATGGGATCACAAGAATCCCGACTATGGTTGCAGGGCGCGGGGTGGTGAGAAGAGCGGGATCAGCAGTCAGTACAAGCACGCGGGTCATTTACCCAGGTTCGGTCCGCAGAGATGCGTAATACCCTAGTCCTGCTTTGATGTGTATATCTGTGTTCTTGAGGTTCTTAAACTAGCTACAATGAGCGTAACTTCTCCAAAAGTCTGAATCCTTCTCCTGGATGCCTTGGGCCTCCTTTCATAGGCAAGGGATCGCCACAGTGGCACACAGGAGGTGGCATCGGGGTATTGTGGTTAAGCCTATCGCTAGCCATTACGGGACAAGACACATTTAATGCGCCTTCGATGTGTCCCCTCCACTTTACCGCCGCTTCGCCTTGCCTTGACACGCGCCTGGGCCAGCGAGGCGGTCAACGCCATGTAAGCTGGTAGGCAGCTGAGGTGGCATGGTGGTAGGGCCTTCACGAAGTTTTGCATGCCACCACGTAGGCATGAGCTGAGTTGGCCGAGGAGCCTCACGTTGACACGCAAGCACCCGCCCAGCTGGTGGGCTGGCAGTTGCATGGGAGCGGTGGCAGAAGCTTGGCGGGTGCGGGCCTGGCTGCGGCCTCGCGGACTCCCTCAGAAAGGGCCTTGCTGGGGCCACGGCAAGGGTCTTGCCGTGGCATTGCGGTCGTCCCCGGCAAGGATCTTGCCGAGGGTCTTGTGGTCTTCCTCGGCAAGAATCTCGCCGAGGTTCGTCGTCTTCTATTCCTCCTCTGATTTGGAGTGTTATCCTTGTCTTCACAAAGATCTGCATGCCATCATGGAGGCGCCTCCCGAGCCCAGGTCCCAACGCGGTTGGTGGCGCTAGAGGAACTGGGGCTCAAGGGTGGTGCACTCTGCTGGTGTTAGTTTGGGCAAGTTGCCCCAGCAAGGCTCCTGTCGAAGCCGTGGAGGCTGCCCCGGCAAGGATCTTGCCGGGGAGAACCACCTTGCTCTCTTGGCCTTCTGGTCTTGGCATGGCTTCTGATAGTTCTGTGGTTCTAACTCCTCCCTCTGCCTCGCCTAGTGTGGTTGTGAGCGCGGCTCTGACTGCCGGTGCACTTAGTAAGGGGTACAAAGTAGTGCCCCTACTTTAGTACACCGACATTCCGTGACCTCAAGAACAAAAGTAACTACTCACAAATGATAATCATGCTCAAGATCAAAGGGATATTAAATAACATAATGGATCTGAACATATAATCTTCCACCAAATAAACCATATAGTAATCAACTACAAGATGTGATCAACACTACTAGTCACCCACAAGCACCAATCTATAGTTCCGGTACAAAGATTGAACACAAGAGATGAACTAGGGTTTGGGAGGAGTTGATGCTGTTGAAGATGTTGATGAAGATAGCCCTCCCCAAGATGGGAGAGTTGTTGGTGATGATGATGACGATGATTTCCCCCTCCGGGAGGGAAGTTCCCCCGGCGGAATCGCTCCGCTGGAGGGCAAAAGTGCTCCTGCCCAGGTTTCGCCTCGAGACGGCGACGCTTCATCCCGAAAGTCCTCTCCTCATTTTTTCTAGGTCAAAATGGGTTATATACCAGAAGAGGGGCACCGATGGTGGGCCTGGGTGAGCACAACCCACCAGGGCGCGCCTGGGCTCCCTGGCACGCCCAGGTGGGTTGTGCCCACCTGGTGGGGCCCCTCTGGTACTTATTTGCTCCAATATTCCTCACATATTCCATAAAAAATCCTCGTAAAGTTTCAACTCATTTGGAGTTGTGCAGAATAGGTAGCTGATACATCTCCAACGTATCTATAATTTATGAAGCATTCATACTATTATATTATCTTTTTTGGATGATTATGGGCTTTATTATACACTTCTACATTACTTTTGGTACTAACCTACTAACCGGAGGCCCAACCCATATTGCTTTTTTCTTGCCTATTTCAGTGTTTCGAAGAAAAGGAATATCAAACAGAGTCCAATCGGAATGAAACCTTCGGGAGCGTTATTTTTGGAACGGATGTGATCTAGGAGACTTGGAGTTGAAGTCAAGGAAGCTTAGAGGTGGCCACGAGGGTGGGAGCGCCCCCCTACTGGGCACGCCCCCTGTCTCGTGGGCCCCTCAAGCGTCCCCTGGCCGGCTTCTTTCGCCTATATAAGTCCATATACCCTAAAACCTTCGAAGACAACAATAGATTGGGAGTTCCGCCGCCGCAAGCCTCTATAGCCACCAAAAACCTCTCGGGAGCCCTTTCCGGCACCCTGCCGGAGGGGGAACCCATCACCGGTGGCCATCTTCATCATCCCGGCGCTCTCCATGACGAGGAGGAAGTAGTTCACCCTCGAGGCTGAGGGTATGTACCAGTAGCTATGTGTTTGATCTCTCTCTCTCTCTCTCTCTCTCTCGTGTTCTTGAGGTGATACGATCTTGATGTATCGGGAGCTTTGCTATTATAGTTGGATCTTATGATGTCTCTCCCCCTCTACTCTCTTGTAATGCATTGAGTTTTCCCTTTGAAGTTATCTTATCGGATTGAGTCTTTAAGGATTTGAGAACACTTGATGTATGTCTTGCCGTGCTTATCTGTGATGACAACGGGATATTCATGTGATCTACTTGATGTATGTTTTGGTGATCAACTTGCGGGTTCCGTGACCTTGGGAATCTATGCATAGGGGTTGGCACACGTTTTCGTCTTGACTCTCCGATAGAAACTTTGGTGCACTCTTTGAAGTACTTTGTGTTGGTTGAATAGATGAATCTGAGATTGTGTGATGCATATCGTATAATCATGCCCACGGATACTTGAGGTGACAATGGAGTATCTAGGTGACATTAGTGTTTTGGTTGATTTGTGTCTTAAGGTGTTATTCTAGTATGAACTCTATGATAGATTGAACGGAAAGAATAGCTTCATGTTATTTTACTACGGACTCTTGAATGGATAGAACAGAAAGGATAACTTTGAGGTGGTTTCGTACCCTACCATAATCTCTTCGTTTGTTCTCCACTATTAGTGGCTTTGGAGTGACTCTTTGTTGCATGTCGAGCGATAGTTATATGATCAAATTATGTTTTTATTGTTGAGAGAACTTGCACTAGTGAAAGTATGAACCTTAGGCCTTGTTTCCACTCATTGCAATACCGTTTTCGCTCACTTTTATCACTTGCTACCTTGCTGTTTTTATAATTTCAGATTACAAATACCTTTATCTACTATCCATATTGCACTTGTATCACTATCTCTTCACCGAACTAGTGCACCAATACAATTTACCATTGTATTGGGTGTGTTGGGGACACAAGAGACTCTTTGTTATTTGGCTGCAGGGTTGTTTGAGAGAGACCATCTTCATCCTATGCCTCCCACAGATTGATAAACCTTAGGTCATCCACTTGAGGGAAATTTGCTACTGTCCTACAAACCTCTGCACTTGGAGGCCCAACAACGTCTACAAGAAGAAGGTTGTGTAGTAGACATCAGTAGCCTGGCGTAGTTTTTTCAGGTCCAGGTTTCCAGTTGCTAGTATTCTCCCCCTTTGTGTATACCTTGCATATTATGAGAGAAAAGGCATTAGAATTACTAAAAAAGCATTATTATACAATAAAACAACATAAATAACAGTAGGTAAACATGATGCAAAATGGACGTATCAACTCCCCAAGCTTAGACCTCGCTTGTCCTCAAGCAAAAACCGAAATCGAAAAACATGTCCACATGCTTAGAGAGAGAGGTGTCGATAAAAACAAAAATACGGACATAGCAGTATCATGTAATTTATTATAACAACAACAAACTTTAACATAGAACTTTTATCATAGACTTCTGTGACACTCCAAAATTTTTACTTTGGTTTTCAGCAAAAACTTTGTGGTTTTTGAAAAGAGGCCATTTAAAATTTTCCAGAAAACCTTCCTCTTAAAAAACTTTCTCTCCTTTGGCAAGGTTTTTATTCTTGCTTCAAACTTTGGTGTTTGACCTTTTGAAACTTCTTCTCTATTGGTTCTCTCTCAAAATTATTTTGGGAGTTTAATCTTTTTCTTTTAAAAAGAAACTCCATGAAATTTGGGATTTTCATATCTTGGAACCACCATGACTTGGCATTTTTGCCCATGTGGTAAAACCCCTCCAAAAACCTCCCCTACACCTTGTGATCAACCTAAATTCTCTGTCCCAACTAATCCAAACTGGTTTTGGATTTTTATTCTAATTATTTTTCCCCTCATTTCAATTCTGAAAATTATTTGGAGCCTGAGAGATTTTCAAAGCAAGTGCCCTATTGCATTTGAGTTTTGACCTCAAACCAATTCTCCTGGATTGTCCTTAGCATCCATAACTCAGAACCATCTTGATCCACTCCTCCTCTTTTCAAAATTTTCAAAATTCAGTCTCTGCAAGTTTGGACCAGATTTGCCAAATTTGGTGAAATTCATATCTACACTCCTCCAAAAATTCCACCAAAATTCAGGCCAAATTTGGTGAAATTCATATCTACACTCCTCCAAAAATTCCACCAAAATTCAGGCAGCCTATTTGACCAATGAGAAGCCACTCCACCAAAAATCAGCTCAAGGAAAAATCCCTACATGCCTGGATCATTCTGTCGAACACCTTGCATGCACTGTTTTCCTTACACTTTCAGAAATTCAGTTAAATTCAGTTTTCAGTTTCGACAGTTTCAGTCACGCGGCCACAGTGCACTTGGCACGTTGCTCGCGGCCTCGCTTGCTTGTCCGAAGCTTCACACGCGCACTTGGCGCGACCCTGGCGTCGGTGGCGCCCTGGCCCGCCTGCGCCGGCGTGTCTTGCGGCGGCCGGCTCCCCGTAACGGCCAACAGGGAGGAGAACGGCGGCGCAACGCCGTTCGGCACCGCCCAAATCCTCTGGTGGCTCCGCGTGGCCTTCTCCGTGCCAGCGCACGCATGCGGCACCGTCGCCGTGGCGCAGCATGCACGGAGCGCGCTCTCTGCCGCCGACGGGCCCGCGCCACCCCGTTCCGTCGAGCTCGACCCAAACACCCAAACCCCGGCCTGTTTAGCACTAAAACGGACCCATTGAACCTCCGTGATGACGCTCGACTCCCTAACCACCCCGACCGAGCACTGCGCCACCGTAATCGCTCGCCGGAAATCTCCGTTCACGGCAACCGCCTCGGGTCACCTATAAAAAGGGCCCCGAGCTCACCCTCGTGCACGCAGCATCACCACTCCTCACCAAAGCCCCGCCAGGCCACTAGGGGGACCTCGAGGAGGTCTCCTTCCCCAGCTCCGGCCGCCCCGATCCGCCTCGGCCTCCAGCTCGATTCACTTCGGTGAGGCCACCTCCGGCGCCCAAACCTCGTCCGTAGCCCTCTCTTGCACCCAGTAGTCTAACCCCCACCTCAATTGAATCTTTGCAGCCCTCTCCGACGAGCTCCATCCACGCCCGAACCACCGTCCGCCGGAGTTGAGACCGCCGTCGACGTGGTGCTCACCGGCGACCAACACCACCACCCACCGTTGCGGAAGGACACGGTGAGCACATTGGTAACCTCTGATCCCCATGCCTCGCCGTGGATCGCCGCCGGCGACCACAGCAGCTCTCGGGCGCCGACGAGCCTCGTCCCTCCCATTTGAAAATTTAAACATGACAAGTGGGACCCGCTGTCAGCCTCTCTGTCCATCTGAAAACGCCTTCTGCCAAATGCGTTTTCTCTTCGGGTTGGCGTAGTCGCTACCGAAGCGTTTTCTGTTTTTATAAACTAGCCCCTGGAAATCTTCTGTTTCATTACAGATAAGTCCCTGGACAAAAACCCTTATAACCTTTAATCAGAAAAGTATTTTTGATTGATTCTTTTTCTGTTCTCTTTAAAATTTTGTCTAGTTTTTTATCAGATTTATTTGAAAAATATTTGGTTTACCTTCTGTGCACTCCTTGGTATTTACGTTGGCGCATATATTTTCTTTAAACCGTAGATACCGAAGGAGGTGACGGAGCCGCGAACTTCACCGAGCTAGGCTCCGACTACTCTGAACCAGGCAAGCATGTTTGAACTTTTGATATGATGAGTGTCTCAGCATGTTTTGCATTTAGTTAGTTTCATGGCATGTTGGTAAGCATACCGATGAACATTATTTTTATGTGATAATAAGGTGAGTGAGTTCAATGATCCATACGTGGATGAATGTGAATATGAATGGCCATGTGTTGGCATGATGATGGGTACGATGGCAGTGTTGTAGCATGCCAGTCTTACGCCAGACTATGTGACTTCAGTGTCAAACCATATCGGTCCAGTACCTATCATTTCCTTCCTTGTACTACCACATGTTTTCCGCAAGGAATATGGTTTAGTAAGTTGCAAACCACTTTCATGGTACACACCAAAGAGGAGAGGCCGTGATGATGGTTCCATGGCCCTGGATTAAAGCCAGTCATCCGGTCAGGGGGCATGGGTGTTTCCGGTTGGGACCGAGAGGGGGGCACCCCTTAGAGCGCGCGTATATAAATTTGATCCCATGCTATTCGAGATTGTGATCTCCCCGTCTCAAAAGTTTTTCTTGGACGATGACTAGGGTGATTCCTAGCATCGAGAGGTAGGATGGGTGTGTACCGGTTAGCTGTGTTTTCTTCCGAAATACCATAAACGGAACTAGTCCTTCGTGACTACGGAAATCCGTTGACTATGGGAAAAATTTTGTACAAACTCTGCAGAGTCATATATCCCTCCAAATCATCTCTTCCATGTCAAGTTTCGTTCCATCTTATCCTAATCAATTGTCAGCTTTGATGACAGAGACTCCGGTGAATCGCATGAGTGCTAAGTCCGATTGAATGATTACCCCTGTGGATGGACTAACCCGTTTATTCTCATGGATTGAATGTTTATTATGAGTATTGTTTACTGGTGAATTTAAAGCCCTTTCTGCGATGTCGCTCAGACGTCCGACTGTGGCATTTCTTTTAAAGCCCTTTCTGCGATGTCGCTCAGACGTCCGACTGTGGCATTTCTTTTAAAGCCCTTTCTGCGATGTCGCTCAGACGTCCGACTGTGGCATTTCTTTTAAAGCCCTTTATGCGATGTCGCTCAGACGTCCGACTGTGGCATTTCTTTTAAAGCCCTTTTTGTGATGTCGCTCAGACGTCCGACTGTGGTATTTCTTTTAAAGCCCTTTATGTGGTGTCGCTAAGACGCCCGACTGTGGCATCATTTTTCCTTATTTTTATTTGTTCACCTTTCGAGGCGTCGCTTCAGACACCCGATCGGTCTTCATTTGTGTTTTGTTGGGATTTCAGGCGGACTATCGCCGTTTCCCCTTTTTCTTACCCCGTTATGCTAATTTTATTTTAATGTGCATTGATGAATTAATCATGTCGCATCCATGCATGCATTTATTATATCTTACGTCCGAACTGTCTTGCGAGTACTTTCAAAGTACTCACTGGCTTGTTGATTTGGCCAGATGCTGACGAAGGCGATCTCATGGATGAAGAGTTCGATAGCGAGTCCGACACTTAGAGGAGTCCCAGTCAGTCTCGTGCGACCCTGGATTTGGCCACTATTTTATATCCGCTTCCGCTACCAAATAAACTTATCGAGCCTCACATCGACGTTCGATGAAATGATATTCTTAGAGTCTTGTATTTCCCTTCCCGCTGTGTTTTTCCACCACCAACCTACCCATGAGTCAGTAGTATGTCTCCACACCACTGTGTCCTGTCCGCCATTATGTATGATTATTGGCGTGCTTGTAATAATTGGGTTGAGCGACCGCAGTTCAACCCTGTAATATATTTTATGCTACTGGCTTATTGTATCAAGAAATTGTCTACCAATGAGGAGGATTTCTCTCATACTGGACTCAAAAGACTGGTTTATCAATAAATATTTTTATTGGAAAACCGGCCGTGACAAGCTTGGTACCAGAGCCAGGCTGACTGTAGGAAGCCACTAGGTACGATCGCTAATTAGTTATTAGCATGACAGGGCTATTTTATGCTTTTGCAATTGTAGTCATTTTCTGTCATTCAGCATAAATTTGTGATCTGACCCTACAGAATTTTGCCTACTTTTGTAGATGGCCGACGTCAGCTGCGAGTCTCAGACCTTCGCCAACGTGCCCGATGGGTTCGTCAAGCTTCTTTCTTCCATCATTCAGGTCGCGATGGGGCCATCCGTGCGCCCAGTCTTCACACTCTACCAGCACCGAGTCAATGACAGTCTGACCATGCACCAGGCCGCGGTGCAGTTCAAGGGAGGGCGTGGTGAGTTACGCCGCTTCCGGTTCGTGGGAAGAGCCATGCCTACGGAGAGGCATGCTATGCAGATGGCAGCCCGCGAGGCGATAGCTCGTCTCAGGGATGTCCTTCCCGTGATGAAGACTCGTCGTTACCGTTATCTTCCGTGCCATGTGCCTTACACCTGTCACTACGCATACTCCTGCCCCAGAGGAGAACGAGACGAGGCTTTTGAGATGCTCATTGAGTATCTCCGGGCCCTGGAGGCAGCCTTCGACAACCTGGTGGACGACTTCGTAGCTACCCGCATGGACTCAGTCCATGGCTGTGCTGCCAACAGGAGGGAGCTCCTACCCATCGCTCCGCCACCGACTTTTGTCTCGTCATCAACATCTTTTACGCCTACTCGTCGCCTGCCTTCTACCGAAGAATTTAACCAAGTCATTGCACCCACTCCAGCGCGCACTACACCAACCTTCGCGCCCACTCCTGTACGTGTTGCTCCGCCCCTGGCAACCGCTCCGCCCACTCTGCGCAACACTACACGTATGGAGCCCATTAGCAAGGAGGAAGTCGAGTCCCCAACCTCGCTACGCCTCGCCCTCGGCAGGGCAAGGGAGGTCGTCAACATTTCTGCCTGAGTACGCTTAGCTGCCGTGTGTTGTACCACTTTGTAAGATATGTGCATAGGCTGGGAGAAGTAGCCTGTTTGCACATCATGTAGGATCTGGAGAAGTGCACTAGCCTTAATAACATGTCAGGATTAGGTACGCATATCCTGAGTGATGTATTGTATAATTACCGCCCGCGTGTAAGATATGTAATGAGCAGTCCTTCTCCGTGCGCAAGTCGATTTGTTTTTCTTAAGTAAGCTGAGTTATTTAATTCTATTTGCCAGCTTTATGCATTTTATGGATTTGTTTTTGCGACTCTTTCCGCTTTTCTTATGGGTTTTACAAAATATATCCCCAGAGTGAAAAATGTCTCGTCCTTGGACTCGCTCCATGCCAATTCCATCAGAGGAAAATTATGATGCACAACCCAGCAACGAGTTCACTCAGGGACAGTCAAGCCAATCGGGAAATGAATCGGCACTTTCACAAATGTGCCGCCTTTATGAACAGAGTCAGCAACAACATCGTGAAATAATGAACCAAGTCATCAACATGGGAAATCACCATGGACAGTGTCAGCAACATTCCAAGTTATCTGAGCTACAGAAGACACGTCCTCAAACATTTTCTCACACTGACAAGCCTCTTGAAGCCGAGGACTGGCTTCGAGATATGGAGAGGAAATTAATTATTGCAAAGTGTTCAGATCTCGAGAAAGTACTATATGCTCCACACTATCTCACAGGAGCAGCCGCATCGTGGTGGGAGAATTTTCTGCACATGCATCCCAACGAAAATGACATAACCTGGGATGATTTCAAGGAAGGTTTCCGTGGTGCACATATTCCTAAGAGTATTATGAAAATCAAGAAGAGAGAATTTGATGACCTCAAACAAAGGAACATGACAGTGTCAGATTACAACAGTCAATTTACCCTATTATCCCGCTACGCCAATGAGGAGCGTATGACTGAAATCAAGAAGATGGAGAAATTCCTTGACGGTCTGGCGCCCGCACTTAAATGCCAACTGGTCGTGCACGCTTTTCCTGATTTTAAAACGCTGGTGGACAAGGCCATTACTCTGGAAAATGAGAGACACAGTCTGGAAGATATCCGCAAGCGAAAAAGGGACCAGACTAATCACACTCGCAATCACCGAAGCAAGATAGATTTTAAAAAGGGTGGGACCCCCAAATTCTCATCCAATGTCTCACGCCCAATCAAGAATTTTCATGCAAGGGACAAGGAATTCACCTATCGCCCCGGCGTTACTTGTTACGCTTGTGGAGAAGAAGGGCATTATGCCAAACAGTGCCCCAAGCCAAGGAACTCAACCCCAAAGCCGAACAACGGCGGAAATAATTCAGCGCCCAAGCGAAACAATTTCAATCCCAACAATAACCACAGGAAGGGTCATCTGAACCATGTAACCAAAGAGGAGGCACAAAATGCTCCGGATATCGTACTCGGTACGTTTCCTGTCAACACAATACCTGCAATGGTTTTGTTTGATTCTGGAGCTTCTCACTCTTTCATCTCGAAAAGTTTTGCTTTGCAAAATAATTTTTCGATGCTTCCTTTGGAGAAATCCATAATAATCAAGTCCCCCGGGATTAAGCAAGTTTCTCAGAATTACTGTCAGAATGTGGTCATTGAGTTTGAAGGATTGGAGTTTTACGCAAATCTTATTGTATTGGAAAATAAAGGACTGGATGTCATCCTAGGGATGGATTGGCTAACCACCAATAAAGGTTTTATCGACTGTTTCAACAGGACCGTGATTCTCACACACCACCAAGGGAAGACAATAAGAGTATCAGCCAAGGAAGGAAAAAGACCCCGGCAACCGAGATTAAATAAGGTGGACGTTTCTGAGCTAAACAAGGTCCCAGTAGTGTGTGAATTTCCAGATGTATTCCCTGAAGAGCTGCCAGGCATGCCACCAGATCGAGAAATAGAATTCTGCATTGAGCTAGCACCAGGAACCACCCCCATATACAAGAAACCATACAGAATGGCACCATCCGAGTTGATCGAATTGAAGAAGCAAATAAAGGAATTACTGGATAAAGGATACATTCGGGCCAGCTCCTCACCTTGGGGATCACCAATTTTATTTGCCAAGAAAAAGGATGGAACACTGAGATTGTGTATCGACTATCGAGCACTTAACATGGTCACAGTCAAAAACAAATACCCGATGCCAAGGATAAACGATTTGTTTGATCAACTTGCTCAGGCCAAGGTATTCTCAAAAATTGACTTAAGGTCAGGATACCATCAATTGAAGGTACGAACGGAAGATATCCCCAAAACAGCCTTCACCTCCAGATATGGACTATACGAGTTCACAGTGATGCCATTTGGATTAACTAACGCCCCGGCATATTTTGTTCACCTCATGAACAAAGTATTTATGAAGTTTATGGACAAATTCGTCGTAGTATTCATCGACGATATTCTGGTATACTCCAAAACACCAGAAGAGCACGCAGAACATCTCAGGATTGTACTAGGAGAGCTAAGGAAACACCAATTGTATGCCAAGTTCAGCAAGTGCGAATTTTGGCTAAGACAAGTGGTTTTCTAGGCCACGTGCTGACTCAAGACGGTATAGCAGTGGACCCAGAGAAATTCAAGGCCGTACTTGACTGGAAGTCACCAGCCAGCGTAACAGACATACGAAGTTTCTTGGGAATGGCAGGGTATTACCGCAGATTTATTGAAGGATTTTCCACCATATCCAAGCCTATGACACAGTTACTCAAGAAAGATAAGAAGTTTGAATGGACAGAAGCCTGCGAGAAAAGTTTCCAAGAGCTAAAGCGGAAATTAACAACAGCACCAGTATTAATTGTACCCGATATACACAAGAATTTTGAAGTATTTTGTGACGCATCCAGAAAGGGTCTCGGATGCGTGTTGATGCAAGAAGGCAAGGTTGTCGCCTACGCTTCAAGGCAACTTCGCAAACACGAGGAAAATTATCCCACTCATGATTTAGAAATGGCAGCAGTTATTCATGCACTCAAGGAATGGAGGCATTTTCTACTTGGGAATCGATGTGAGATATATACGGATCACAAAAGCCTCAAATACATTTTTACGCAGCCAGAACTAAATTTACGGCAACGCCGCTGGTTAGAATTGGTAAAGGATTACGATGTTGGTATCCATTACCATCCAGGGAAAGCAAACGTAGTGGCTGATGCCCTGAGTCGGAACCCCAGCTCCGACGGGAACTATCTGCACAGCTTGAGGCCCGAATTCCATCAAGAATTTGTCAAGCTCAACTTGATAATGGTAGCAGAAGGCACCATATCAAACTTGGAAATACAACCACACCTTGTGGAGAAAATTAAAGAGGCTCAGTCCAGTCACCCCAGCATTGAAGGAATTAAAAGGAAGTTGAGTATGGGCAAGGCCTCGGAATTCGTCATAGACAATGAAGGAATATTATGGTACGGAGGAAGGCTATGCGTGCCAAACATAGAAGACCTTAAACAGCAAGTTTTAACTGAAGCACACACCACTCCATATTCGATCCACCCTGGAGGAACCAAAATGTATAAGGATATTTAGGAAAGATTTTGGTGGCACGGTATGAAGAGGGACATAGCCGCTTTCATTGCATGTTGCGACTCATGTCAACGCATAAAAGCTGAACATCAGAGACCAGCCGGACTACTGCAACCTAACAAAATACCTGAGTGGAAATGGGATGAAATAGGGATGGATTTTATTGTCGGATTACCTCGGTCACGACACGGGAATGATGCCATATGGGTCATCACTGACAGGTTGACCAAAGTAGCACACTTTATTCCAGTGAAGACAACCTACACCACTCAGAGGCTTGCCAGGATTTATCTTTCCCGCATAGTCTGTCTGCACGGTGTCCCGAAGACTATAATTTCTGACAGAGGCACTCAGTTCGTCTCAAGATTTTGGGAGCAATTACAACAGGCTCTGGGAACCCAACTAGCCTTCAGTACCGCATACCATCCACAGACTGATGGACAAACAGAACGCGTAAACCAGGTTTTAGAAGACATGCTGAGAGCATGTGTCCTCACCTATGGAACCAGTTGGGAGGACAGCCTGCCATATGCCGAGTTCGCATACAACAACAGTTACCAGGCCAGCCTGCAAATGGCTCCTTTTGAAGCCCTATACGGAAGGAGATGTCGTACCCCGTTAAATTGGTCAGAGACCGGAGACAGCCGCATCTTCGGACCAGATATGCTCAGAGAAGCCGAGGAAAAAGTCAAGCTAATCAGGGACCGACTTAAGACCGCTCAAAGTCGACAGAAAAGTTATTATGATCAGAAACATCGTAGGGTCAGCTTCGAACCCGGTGAATTCGTATACTTGAGAGTATCCCCGATGAGAGGATCGCAACATTTTAAGATTAAAGGAAAATTAGCACCAAGATTCATTAGACCATTTTGCATAGTGGCACGAAGAGGCATTGTAGCCTACCAGCTAGACTTACCCGAAGACTTGTCCGACATTCACGACGTGTTCCACGTCTCTCAATTAAGGAAGTGCATAAGCAACCCAGAGAAACAAGTATCTCATGAGAACATTGACATACAGCCAGACCTCACTTATCGAGAACGTCCCATAAGAATATTAGAGGAGTCTGAAAGGAGGACCCGACAGAAAACCATCAAGTTTTTCAAAGTCCAGTGGAGCAATCACACCGACAGTGAAGCAACTTGGGAAAGCGAGGATTTTCTTCGGACAGAGCATCCACACTTATTTAAGGATCAGCTGAAATCTCGGGGACGAGATTTTTCCTAAGGGGGTAGGTGTTGTGACACTCCAAAATTTTTTACTTTGGTTTTCAGCAAAAACTTTGTGGTTTTTGAAAAGAGGCCATTTAAAATTTTCCAGAAAACCTTCCTCTTAAAAAACTTTCTCTCCTTTGGCAAGGTTTTTATTCTTGCTTCAAACTTTGGTGTTTGACCTTTTGAAACTTCTTCTCTGTTGGTTCTCTCTCAAAATTATTTTGGGAGTTTAATCTTTTTCTTTTAAAAAGAAACTCCATGAAATTTGGGATTTTCTTATCTTGGAACCACCATGACTTGGCATTTTTGCCCATGTGGTAAAACCCCTCCAAAAACCTCCCCTACACCTTGTGATCAACCTAAATTCTCTGTCCCAACTAATCCAAACTGGTTTTGGATTTTTATTCTAATTATTTTTCCCCTCATTTCAATTCTGAAAATTATTTGGAGCCTGAGAGATTTTCAAAGCAAGTGCCCTATTGCATTTGAGTTTTGACCTCAAACCAATTCTCCTGGATTGTCCTTAGCATCCATAACTCAGAACCATCTTGATCCACTCCTCCTCTTTTCAAAATTTTCAAAATTCAGTCTCTGCAAGTTTGGACCAGATTTGCCAAATTTGGTGAAATTCATATCTACACTCCTCCAAAAATTCCACCAAAATTCAGGCAGCCTATTTGACCAATGAGAAGCCACTCCACCAAAAATCAGCTCAAGGAAAAATCCCTACATGCCTGGATCATTCTGTCGAACACCTTGCATGCACTGTTTTCTTACACTTTCAGAAATTCAGTTAAATTCAGTTTTCAGTTTCGACAGTTTCAGTCACGCGGCCACAGTGCACTTGGCACGTTGCTCGCGGCCTTGCTTGCTTGTCCGAAGCTTCACACGCGCAATTGGCGCGACCCTGGCGTCGGTGGCGCCCTGGCCCGCCTGCGCCAGCGTGTCTTGCGGCGGCCGGCTCCCCGTAACGGCCGACAGGGAGGAGAACGGCGGCGCAACGCCGTTCGGCACCGCCCAAATCCTCTGGTGGCTCCGCGTGGCCTTCTCCGTGCCAGCGCACGCATGCGGCACCATCGCCGTGGCGCAGCACGCACGGAGCGCGCTCTCTGCCGCCGACGGGCCCGCGCCACCCCGTTCCGTCGAGCTCGACCCAAACACCCAAACCTCGACCTGTTTAGCACTAAAACGGACCCATTGAACCTCCGTGATGACGCTCGACTCCCTAACCACCCCGACCGAGCACTGCGCCACCGTAATCGCTCGCCGGAAATCTCTGTTCACGGCAACTGCCTCGGGCCGCCTATAAAAAGGGCCCCGAGCTCACCCTCGTGCACGCAGCATCACCACTCCTCACCAAAGCCCCGCCAGGCCACTAGGGGGACCTCGAGGAGGTCTCCTTCCCCAGCTCCGGCCTCCCCGATCCGCCTCGGCCTCCAGCTCGATTCACTTCGGTGAGGCCACCTCCGGCGCCCAAACCTCGTCCGTAGCCCTCTCTTGCACCCAGTAGTCTAACCCCCACCTCAATTGAATCTTTGCAGCCCTCTCCGACGAGCTCCATCCACGCCCGAACCACCGTCCGTCGGAGTTGAGACCGCCGTCGACGTGGTGCTCACCGGCGACCAACACCACCACCCACCGTTGCGGAAGGACACGGTGAGCACATTGGTAACCTCTGATCCCCATGCCTCGCCGTGGATCGCCGCCGGCGACCACAGCAGCTCTCGGGCGCCGACGAGCCTCGTCCCTCCCATTTGAAAATTTAAACATGACAAGTGGGACCCGCTGTCAGCCTCTCTGTCCTTTCCAAACGAAGCGTTATCTGAAAACGCCTTCTACCAAATGCGTTTTCTCTTCGGGCTGGCGTAGTCGCTACCGAAGCGTTTTCTGTTTTTATAAACTAGCCCCTGGAAATCTTCTGTTTCATTACAGATAAGTCACTGGACAAAAACCCTTATAACTTTTAATCAGAAAAGTATTTTTGATTGATTCTTTTTCTGTTCTCTTTAAAATTTTGTCTAGTTTTTTATCAGATTTATTTGAAAAATATTTGGTTTACCTTCTGTGCACTCCTTGGTATTTACGTTAGCGCATATATTTTCTTTAAACCGTAGATACCGAAGGAGGTGATGGAGCCGCGAACTTCACCGAGCTAGGCTCCGACTACTCTGAACCAGGCAAGCATGTTTGAACTTTTGATATGATGAGTGTCTCGGCATGTTTTGCATTTAGTTAGTTTCATGGCATGTTGGTAAGCATACCGATGAACATTATTTTTATGTGATAATAAGGTGAGTGAGTTCAATGATCCATACGTGGATGAATGTGAATATGAATGGCCATGTGTTGGCATGAGGATGGGTACGATGGCAGTGTTGTAGCATGCCAGTCTTACGCCAGACTATGTGACTTCAGTGTCAAACCATATCGGTCCAGTACCTATCATTTCCTTCCTTGTACTACCACATGTTTTCCGCAAGGAATATGGTTTAGTAAGTTGCAAACCACTTTCATGGTACACACCAAAGAGGAGAGGCCGTGATGATGGTTCCATGGCCCTGGATTAAAGCCAGTCATCCGGTCAGGGGGCATGGGTGTTTCCGGTTGGGACCGAGAGGGGGGCACCCCTTAGAGCGCGCGTATATAAATTTGATCCCATGCTATTCGAGATTGTGATCTCCCCGTCTCACAAGTTTTTCTTGGACGATGAATAGGGTGATTCCTAGCATCGAGACGTAGGATGGGTGTGTACCGGTTAGCTGTGTTTTCTTTCGAAATACCATAAATGGAACTAGTCCTTCGTGACTACGGAAATCCGTTGACTGTGGGAAAAATTTTGTACAAACTCTGCAGAGTCATATATCCCTCCAAATCATCTCTTCCATGTCAAGTTTCGTTCCATCTTATCCTAATCAATTGTCAGCTTTGATGACAGAGACTCCGGTGAATCGCATGAGTGCTAAGTCCGATTGAATGATTACCCCTGTGGATGGACTAACCCGTTTATTCTCATGGATTGAATGTTTATTATGAGTATTGTTTACTGGTGAATTTAAAGCCCTTTCTGCGATGTCGCTCAGACGTCCGACTGTGGCATTTCTTTTAAAGCCCTTTCTGCGATGTCGCTCAGACGTCCGACTGTGGCATTTCTTTTAAAGCCCTTTCTGCGATGTCGCTCAGACGTCCGACTGTGGCATTTCTTTTAAAGCCCTTTATGCGATGTCGCTCAGACGTCCGACTGTGGCATTTCTTTTAAAGCCCTTTTTGTGATGTCGCTCAGACGTCCGACTGTGGTATTTCTTTTAAAGCCCTTTATGTGGTGTCGCTAAGACGCCCGACTGTGGCATCATTTTTCCTTATTTTTATTTGTTCACCTTTCGAGGCGTCGCTTCAGACACCCGATCGGTCTTCATTTGTGTTTTGTTGGGATTTCAGGCGGACTACCGCCGTTTCCCCTTTTTCTTACCCCGTTATGCTAATTTTATTTTAATGTGCATTGATGAATTAATCATGTCGCATCCATGCATGCATTTATTATATCTTACGTCCGAACTGTCTTGCGAGTACTTTCAAAGTACTCACTGGCTTGTTGATTTGGCCAGATGCTGATGAAGGCGATCTCATGGATGAAGAGTTCGATAGCGAGTCCGACACTTAGAGGAGTCCCAGTCAGTCTCGTGCGACCCTGGATTTGGCCACTGTTTTATATCCGCTTCCGCTACCAAATAAACTTATCGAGCCTCACATCGACGTTCGATGAAATGATATTCTTAGAGTCTTGTATTTCCCTTCCCGCTGTGTTTTTCCACCACCAACCTACCCATGAGTCAGTAGTATGCCTCCACACCACTGTGTCCTGTCCGCCATTATGTATGATTATTGGCGTGCTTGTAATAATTGGGTTGAGCGACCGCAGTTCAACCCTGTAATATATTTTATGCTACTGGCTTATTGTATCAAGAAATTGTCTACCAGTGAGGAGGATTTCTCTCATACTGGACTCAAAAGACTGGTTTATCAATAAATATTTTTATTGGAAAACCGGCCGTGACAACTTCTCATGAACAAGTGACAATTCATCACAACATCAAAGTATAAAGCATAAACTCTATTGGAAACCAACAAACTATGTTCTCGGTCAACTTTGCAACTACAATTCATCATCTTTTCACGAAGGGTCACGTATCAAAGCCTTTAGGGAAGTCCACATACTCAACCATCATTTAGTCTTCTATGATTGCTAACACTCACCACGTACACATGAGCAAAACATTCCAACCAGACACATAGAAAGATAGGGGCTTATAGTTTCGCCTCCCAACACATTCACCTCAAGGATGATGTCAACAATAATAACTCATGCTACCCATATTCAACTGGATATATGTGCCTAGATCTTTCCTCACCACATGATGCTTGCCAAAGGAGAAAATATAAAGGAATAGAGAGAAGAACTTTGACTCTTGCATGAAAGTAAAAGATAGGCCCTTCGCAGAGGGAAGTAGAGGTTGCCATGCATTTTTGTTTGTATGCTCAACCCCTTAGTGTAAGAGGACGTCACATTATATTGGCCCTTATGATGGCAACCTTTATTGTGCAGTCTGTCACTTTTATTCTTTGCCATCACAAGTTCGTACAACGCTCAATTTTCCCTTACACTAAATGATCTTACACTTTTAGAAGCATTTTTATTGCCCTTTTTGCACCGATGACAACTTACTTGAAGGATCTTACTCAATCCATATGTAGGTATGGTGGACTCTCAAACAATATTTGGGTTTAAGGGTTTTGGATGCACAAGTAGTATCTCTACTTAGTGCGGAATTTTTGGCTAGCAAAGATAGGGGCAAGCACCACATGTTGAAGGATCTATGACAATATAACTTCTATGTGAATATGAACAAACATAAATCATTACGTTGTCTTCCTTGTGTAATGCCAACAATTTTGGCATATAATATTTTGATGGGTGCTCACAATCACAAAAGATTTCCAGGACAGTGTATTTGCATGTGAATCTTCTCTTCCCTTATTAATTCTTTCATGAGTTGCATCATTGACCAATGCTATGTTTGTCAATCTACAATAAATTTTTCTACTTATACTTTCCTTGTGTAATGTCATCACTTACCATTAGATTAGCATATGATCTTTTTCATTTATTTCCTTTCTTTTTATTGAAACAAGAAAGTAAAGAAAGCAAAACTCAAACTAAACTTTATTATATATCTCGCACACGATTACAAAGATAGATCACTAAGCAAACTCTCGAAAAGAAAGGATCGAACTAAACTTTTATTCATCTAAAGAAAAAGATAACCATGGATCGAACTAAGAAAAGTAAAGGCAAAAGATAGTGGAGATGATACGATACCGAGGCACCTCCCCCAAGCTTGGCTAAAGCCAAGGGGAGTGCCCATACCCGATATTCAATTTTCTTTTGGTGATGAATAAGGAGGTGGTGGTGGTGATGAAGTAGAAGCGATCTTGTCCTCGGGCTTCCACGGCAGAGGCTCACTGTCATAAGAGGAAGAGTGAGTCTCTCGGGTCCTGCAACTGGCAGCCAAGCTCATACCTTTAAACCTTGCCTCATATTCAAAGACTTGGTTTTGGAGGTCATAGATCTGGCTCTGGAGGAAGTTGACTTGCTCATTGAAGGATAAGACGATGTCCTTCATGGACTTCCCATCCACCTTGAGATCACGGGTGTAGTCCGCGATCATGAGGTGATTGGCATTGAGTCCACGTTCCACCATCCCCTTGCAGCGGAAGACTTCCTGCTCCATAGCTTCAAGCCTGGCCTCCATGGATCCAGTTCCCTTGGTGTCTTGCACATCGCGGATGTGCAGCACCCCATCGCGCATCTGGATAGCTTGAGGGTGCTGCATCACCTCCCGCAGATATGGGTTGATGATGTTCTCGAAGAACTTGTCCTTGGAGGAGTTTGAAGCAGCCATGGTGGATTAGATCTGACAGAAAAACAGCAAGAAAAGAAAACAGAAGATTTCTCTGTGTGACGGAGGTTAACAGGTTCAGGGGGGGTATATAAAGATTTTTTTATCCTGGGGAACAAGCAGAACAAAAGAAAAACGGAGTCCGGAAAGTACCCGAGGTGGGCACAACCCACCAGGGCGCGCGTATCGTGCCCACCAGGGTCACTTTCCTAGTAGTTTCTTATTTTCCTAATTTTTTAAATATTCCAAAACCGTCGAAAAATATTTTTGCGGATTTTTTTGACTCCGTTTACTTACCGTATCACATACCTCCCTTTTTTCACGATTCTGGAGTGTTCCGGAAGGTTTCTTTTATGTGATCTTCCGGTGTCATAGTTTGGATAATATTGCTTTCAACATTAATGGGCATACCTGAGGTATAATGGTTTATTCGTTGCCCATTAACAACCTTTGGGTTAGTACCTTCAGCATTATTTATTTTGATAGCTCTGGATAGATAAACTTCCTCGATAACATAGTGTCCTTCCCATTTGGAGAGGAGTTTTCCTGCAAAGAATCTGAAACAAGAGTTGTACAAAAGAACATACTCTCCAACTTTGAACTCACGCTTTTGGATTCTTTTGTCATGCCATCTTTTAACTTTTTCTTTGAATAACTTTGCATTTTCATAAGCTTGGGTTCTCCATTCATCTAATGAGCTAATATCAAATAACCTCTTTTCACTAGCAAGTTTGAAATCATAATTGAGTTCCTTGATTGCCCAGTATGCTTCATGTTCTAACTCAATGGGCAAATGACAAGCTTTTCCATAAACCATTTTATAAGGAGACATACCCATAGGATTTTTATATGCTGTTCTATAAGCCCAAAGTGCACCATCTAGTTTCTTAGACCAATTCTTCCGGGACCTATTGACAGTCTTTTGTAAGATTAATTTTGTTTCTCTATTGCTAAGTTCAACTTGGCCACTAGACTGAGGATGATAAGGTGATGCAATTCTATGGAACATCATACTTAGCAAGCATTTTACAGAAAGCACCATGAATAAAGTGTGAACCACCATCAGTCATTAAATATCTAGGGACTCCAAACCTTGGGAAAATAACTTCCTTAAGCATTTTAATAGAGGTGTTGTGATCAGCACTACTAGTTGGAATAGCCTCTACCCACTTAGTAACATAATCAACAACAACCAAAATATGAGTACACCCATTAGAGGAAGGAAAAGGTCCCATGAAATCAAATCCCCAAACATCAAATGGTTCAACAACAAGTGAATAATTCATAGGCATTTCTTGACACTTACCACTATTACCTATTCTTTGGCATTCATCACAAAACAAGACGAACTTACGGACATCCTTGAAGAGAGTAGGCCAATAAAAACCAGATTGCAATACCTTATGAGTGGTTCTGTCTCCCGCGTGATGTCCTCCATAAGACTCTGAGTGACATTTCCGTAGGATTTGTTCCTGTTCATGCTTAGGTACACAACGTATAATAATACCATCTACTCCTTTATAAAGATGTGGGATTAATGTCTTAAATCATAGAAGAATTTTTTCTTTTGTCGGTATGTGAAGCTAGGTGGTATGTATTTAGAAACAATATAATTAGCATAGTCAGCATACCAAGGTGTGCTATTAGAAACATTTATTGCTGCTAACTATTCATCAGGAAAGCTATCATTAATAGGTTGTGGGTTATCAAGAATTTCAAGCCTAGACAAGTTATCAGCTACGGGGTTCTTTGCTCCTTTCCTATCAGTGATATGCAAATCAAATTCTTGTAGCAGAAGAAC
Source organism: Triticum dicoccoides (assembly GCF_002162155.2). NCBI lineage: Eukaryota > Viridiplantae > Streptophyta > Magnoliopsida > Poales > Poaceae > Triticum > Triticum dicoccoides. The sequence continues at coordinate 688,627,268 of NC_041389.1, read as the reverse complement.
CCACCTAATGAGTCTAGGTTTAGCATCTTTCTTTTCCATAGATATTTTATAGTAGCATGATCTGTGTGAACAATCACTTTAGAATCAACAATGTAGGATCTAAATTTATCACAAGAAAACACCACTGCTAAGAATTCTTTTTCAGTAGTAGCATAGTTTCGTTGAGCACTGTCCAGAGTTTTACTAGCATAATGGACACTACAAGAAATATGTCAACTAGTGACCTTCTGTCAGTGACCCTGGAAGAATTGGTCATAGATCTATGACCATTTCAGACCAATTGGTCAAAAGCTGTTCAAGGGGCTCCAAACCCTAAACCATTGCGACCATTTTGGTCAGAAAGGTCGTAATTTCCTTACACGAAAAGGTCATAAAGCAAACAACGCTAGTCCACTGCCTTATTTCTAGTTGTTAATGACCAATATAGATGGTCATAGCCTTGTAAATTGTGGTGGGTTGCTATGACTTTTTTGGGACCAAAGAACAGTAAGGTAAACCCCCTACTGTGTGTCATTTTCATTTATTATGAGCATATCCAAGATACATAATTTAGTGGTTGTTGGGGAAACAACCAAGAAGGTACAAACAAGGGGGAGGAGACTAGTCTAATTATTGAAAAATTAAATATTGTCTATCCAAGAGGACATGCCCTCTTTTAAAGTGGGCTTAGCTCTCAGCTTGGTCATTTTGAAATATCTGACAAAATCATTTTTGCAATCATTTATTGAGCAGGGTATCCCTTCAAAGATCATCCCATTCCTTTGGTTCCATATGCTCCAGCATCCAAGAATCATGACTTCCATGAAATGTTCAAGTTTATATCTGTGCTTAGCATCAATAATCATATTGTTGATCTCCATATCCGAATTCCATTCAAAACCAATGTTCCACCAGAAACCTTGACTAAATGGACAAGTGAATAAAAGATGAGTCCTGTCTTCATAGTCTTCACTGTTGCATAGGACACATATAGTGGAGTCAAGGTGCATGTTTTTCCTGATCAAAATGTCGCATGTATTAATTCTGTCATTTAGCATAAGCCAACAGAAGAATTTATGTCTTGGTAGGCAACAAGTTTTCCAGATCCATTTAAAGGTGGCATTTGCATCATCACCTTTCATAAGATGACCATAGATCTTCCTTGTAATGTTCTTATTATCACCCCAGTTGAAAGACCACTTGTCCTTATCCTCAGAGTTCCTGATATTGTAAAGTTCTCCTGATAGTAAGTGAAATTGTTGGTGGGCTTGTATGGAAAGAGGAAGCTGAAACAGGTTGTAAAGATTCTCAAGTTTCTTGGCTTCTTTGATTGATATGCTTTCCTTTTGGGTAAAAGAGTGAAGCTCAGGGTATTTAATTCTTCTAATATCTCCATTCCATATGTCATTCCATAACAGATTAGTGCAACCAGATTTGATGTCACAAGTAACCATATCTCTGAAAAGGTCATACATTTTCATGTAATCTTTCCACCAGAAGGATCCTTTGCTTCTGTTGAAATGAGGGACATCATTGTTATGGTAGTGAGCTTCCCATATTAATTTAACCCATGGGACATCAACTTTATTATAGAACTTGAACAAGTGCTTAATGAGAAGGGCTTTATTTTGCTCCCTAAGATTTAATACCCCAAGGCCTCCTTGCTGCTTGGGTTTGCATATCATCTCCCAGCTGGCCAGACATTTACCACCTTTATTGATTTCATTTCCATACCAGAGGAAATTTCTGCTTGATTTATCCACATGGTCCAGAATGGTAACATGTACCTTAAGGGAGCACATGGCAAATATAGGCATGGAAGCAACAACAGAATTGACATAAGTGAGCCTTCCAGAATGGTTCAACTTGAAATGGTTTTGCGCACACGAGTCCACTACTCACCACTTCAATACACCACCGAGGATCCACCTCCGTCATCCTACGGAAGAGCCATCCTCGGCACTCACGCTTATCTTGAGATTTTTAGTAGTATCCATTCACTTGTCTATGAACTGTATAAGCAACCAAGTAGTCCTTTACCGCGGACGCGGCTATTCGAATAGATCATGTTAACCCTGCAGGGGTGTACTTCTTCATACATGTTTCCACCACTTAGCGTCTGCACACGACATGTGCTCGGCAGACTTCAAGCGAACGCCGACGAGGGTGTAGACCACGACCTACCTAAACACCTAAGTCTCTAGTCCAGGTTTATCGCCTATCCAGGTTCCATCCGCAGGGAGTCCGGCCGAGGTTTCCCATACGGCCCCGAATGATGTGTACAGGGTTCTCGAGATACCTAACGGGTATTCGATACACCGTGCCACGTACCTACCGCATCACAGCCCACCCCGCGGGTCAGCGCTGTCCACGGCCTCCAGTAAGCTACAAACACCAGAAACTACTTGCAACTCCTGGACAGAGGACTAGGGTGAATAAGAAGTCGAGCGGGGTCATATTTCAGGGCCCAATGCATGGTAGTAGCTGAATCTTAAATCACGCATACAGATCTCAGTTCTTAAGGTCGGCTTCAATGAAACAACCCACCATGTACTCCTACATGGCCTCTCATCGATACCTTTACCAAATCGTGTTCACCACATCACTCTCATTACCGACATGATCATTTCACTCTAGCCCATCACCCAGATGAACCAGACCTGACACAACTCTAAGCATAGCAGGCATAGCAAGGTAGGAACAACACATACATATGGCTCAATCAATTCCTACACATGCTAGTGGGTTTCATCTAATTACTGTGGCAATGACAGGTCATGCAGAGGAAATGGGTTCAACTACCGTAGCACACAGCAGTTTGAAATGCGTTGTCTTAATGCAGTAAAAGAGAGCAAGAGCGAGAACATGGGATTGTATCGATATGATCAAATGGTTGGTTGCTTTCCTGATGGATCGATGCACGGATACGGTTCTTCTCTAGGGTAATCACGGTACTCCTCGGAGGCAGAACCTGCCGCAAAGAACACCGATACACAACCATCACCAAACAATGTGCGACAATATGATGCATGCATGAAACATGGCAATATGAGTGTGTTGGGCTAATGCAACTAAAACCAGATGGGTTTGAATCAATTTGAACCAAAGATTCAAATTTCAAACTCATAAATGGCCCTTTAAAGTGTTTTATCTTGTTCTGCACTAAACCTCAAGTTAGTTTGTTTAAACATGCATGAAACTAGTACAGATGGATAGATTGGATTTTTCTGATCATTTTTCATATATAATTTGTTTGATTTGGAGCTACGGTTGAATTTATATGAATTTTTGAAGTTTGCAACAATTTCTGGAATTTATAAATCATTTTAGATTTATTTTAATTCCAAAAAAGGTTTACTGCGTCAGCATGAGGTCATGCTGACCTCAGCAAGTCAACAGACCCGGTCCAGGTCAAACCTGACGCGTGGGTCCAGGGTGTCAGTGGATAATTAACTAATTTAATTTAGTTTAAACTAATCTAGATAATTAGCAGAAGGGGGCCCCACCTGTCATTGACTCAACAGAGTCAACCAGGGCCCACCCATGGTCAAAGTCAAAACGGCTGCACCGGCGTTTAGCCGCCGGCGAGCCCGACGCGGCGGCGGAAGTGGTTTTGGCCGTTTCGGCCACCAAATGGGGCGCGGAAGGCATCTACGTGGAGCTGGGGACGAACCGCAGCTCTTGGTGGAGCGAGTTGAGGTCGGGGTGGCCGGAGTTGGCGCCGGCGACGACCTAGGCGGTCACCGGAGTTCGGGTGAAGGCGAACTCGGGGCTAGGGTGTGCGGTGAGGTGCGGGGAGTGCACGGTTGGACTCAAGGCAATGTGGTGAGTGCGTTGGACACCGTGAGTTGGCCGGAGGATGGCCGGGAGCACGTCGGCGACGAGATCCGCGGTGGTGCGTGCGGTGATCTTCGTGCGGTGGCTACACGGCTCGGGGCGAGAGAGGAAGGGTAGGAGGGGTAGCTAGGCTCACAGAGCACCCGTAGAGGCCACCGACGGGGTCAGGGACGAGCTGATGCGGCGACGGCGTTGAAGGGGATCTCCGGCGACGGCGAACTCGGGCGAGGTCGGTGCGGTGGACTCGGGCCACACGAGCACACGGGGCTCGGCTTGCTCGAAGGAGAGGATGGTGGCGGAGCTCGTGGATACGGTGGCGCGGCGTGGGGTTGACGGAGAGCGCGTCTACGGCGTAGGCACGGCGGCGGTGGCGTCGGCCATGGCTGGGGAGCGCGAGGGGGAGGAGCTGGAGAGGAGAGGGGGTGTCTGGGGGGTTCGGGGGAGAGAGAGGGGTCGATCCACGTCGTTAGCCGGGTGAGTGGAGCGGCGAGGCGGCAAGCAGGTGCGTGGCACCCATGCGGTGCTCGCCGTCGAGCACCTTGCCTGCCTGCCTGGCCGGCAAGCAGCTCGCTGGCGCGGCGCTGGGCTAGGCCGGTAGGTGGGCCGGGTTGCAGGCGCCAGGTAAGTCCTTCCTTTCTGTTTTTTTTCTTTTTCTATTTTTCTGCAACTTTGTTGAATTATTAAAAATACCTAGGCAACTCCTAAAATCACCAAAATGCTCCTGGTCCAAAGTTGGAATATTTCCAACATGAAACATTTCAGTTTAGGAATATTTGAGCATTTGAAATATTTTATATAATTTTAAATGCCCAAATTCAAATACTTATCATTTAATTCAAATACCCTAAGATGACCTAGAAAATGGTGCAACACTTTTGGCAGAGGTTCTAAACCAAGACAAAAATGATGGACATTTTAGAAGGGCATTTCAGGTTCATTGAAAAAGTTTTTAGTAAACCCTAGTTGGTTTCAGAGGGGGCTGGGGGTTCTGACATCCCCATTTCAAGTTTCTGATGAAAGGATAGACATGATGCAACACTCTAATGCATGAACTAGCTAGGGTGTGACAACTCACCCCCACTCAAAAGAATCTTGACCCGAGATTTGGGTTCCTCCGGGAAGAAGGCGGGATACTCGAGTCGAAGACGATCCTCCCTTTCCCAAGTTGCTTCATTCTCAGAATGGTGCGACCATTGAACCTTGAGAAACTTGATATTATGACGTCGAGTGGTACGCTCAGCTTGATCGAGGATACGAATGGGGTACTCTCGATACGTGAGATTATCTTGGAGATCAAGCGTTTCGTGGTCTACTCCACGGATAGGATCCGAGAAGCAACGCCTGAGTTGAGAAACGTGGAAGACGTCGTGGACTCTGGAGAGATGCGGAGGTAGTTCCAATTGGTAGGCAACTTCTCCTCATTTTGCGAGAATGCGAAAGGGTCCAATGTAACGAGGAGCCAATTTGCCCTTGATACCGAAGCGATGGGTTCCCTTCAGAGGAGTAACCCGAAGGTAAGCCTTCTCGTCAACCTCAAAAGTCATAGCCTTATGTTTTCGGTCATATTGACTCTTTTGACGAGATTGGGCTGTTTTCAACTTTTCACGAACGATGCGAACTTGCTCTTCTGCTTCCTGAATCATATACGGGCCAAAGAATTGTCTTTCCCCGGTTTCTGACTAGTTAAGAGGCGTTCGACACCTTCGTCCATAGAGAACTTCAAAAGGGGCTTTGCCCAAGCTGGATTGATAGCTGTTGTTATAAGCAAATTCGGCAAATGGAAGGCATTTCTCCCACTCCATTCTGAATGAGATAATAGAAGCTCAAAGCATGTCTTCTAGAATCTGGTTGACGTGTTCCACTTGACCACTTGATTGAGGGTGGAAAGCGGTACTAAAAGAAAGGCGGGTTCCCATAGCATTTTGGAAACTTTCCCAAAATCGAGAGGTGAAAAGACTTCCTCGATCCGAGTTAATTCCCAAAGGAACACCATGGAGAGACACTATTCGGGAGATGTACAAGTCTGCTAATTGACTAGCAGTTATACTCTCACGAACAGGTAAGAAATGGGCCACTTTGGAAAGACGGCCGATAACGATGAAGATAGCGTTATTCCCTCTCTTGGTCCTGGGAAAACCGGTAATGAAGTCCATACCAATTTTATCCCATTTCCATTCAGGAATAGCTAGGGGTTGAAGGGTGCCAGCAGGCCGTTGATGCTCTGCTTTTACACGACGGCAGACGTCGCAATTAACAATATACTGAGCAATTTCTCTCTTCATCCTAGTCCACCAGAACCTCTGGCGTAGGTCCTGATACATCTTGGTACTACCGGGATGAATGGTGAGAGGAGATTCATGAGCCTCCTTAAGGATCAACTGCCGTAGATGCTGGTTCTTGGGAACCACTAAATGGTTCTCAAAGTACACAACACCATGATCATTTGTGGAGAAACATCTAGCACCTCCGCTAGCAATGTTCTCCTTGATCTTAGATATTCCCTTATCTCGCTTTTGGGCAGCGATGATTTGATCCGTAAGAGTAGGTTTCGCCACCAAGGTGGAAAGAAATCCTTGAGGAACAATGTGAAGGTTAAGCTTCCGAAATTCTTCATGGAGAAGCGGTTGACTTTGTTGTAACATCAGGTTGTTACAATAAGATTTACGACTTAGCGCATCAGCCATGACGTTGGCTTTCCCTGGGGTGTAAGTTATTCCTAAGTCGAAATCTGTGATCAACTCGACCCAACATCTTTGCCTGAGATTTAAATCCGGTTGGGTGAATATATACTTCAGACTTTGGTGATCAGTGTAGATTTCGCAACGATTACCGAGAAGGTAATGTCGCCATGTTTTGAGTGCATGGACTACAGCTGCAAGCTCTAGATCATGAGTGGGGTAGTTTTCCTCATGTGGGTGTAATTGCCGTGAAGCATAAGCAATTACGTGTCGATCTTGCATGAGAATACAGCCTAGTCCTTGTCGCGATGCGTCGCAGTAGATAACAAAATCCTTGGAAAAATCCGGTGGTACCAGTACGGGAGCAGAGGTTAAACGTCTTTTCAGTTCCTAGAAACTGTGCTCACATTTTGGAGTCCACTCGAACTTTTTATCTTTCTTGAGGAGTTCAGTTAGAGGTTTGGCAACTTTGGAGAAATTCTCGACAAAGCGACGGCAATAGCTCGCTAGGCCAAGGAAACTCCGAACTTGCTTGACCGATTCAGGTGGAGTCCAATTAAGGACGGCTTGAACTCGCTCAGGGTTAACAGCAATGCCTTTACCAGAAATTACATGACCAAGATAGGTCACTTCTGACAACCAGAATTCACATTTAGAAAATTTGGCATAAAGGCGATGCTCTCGAAGTTTCTTCAACACTAGCCTTAGGTGTTCGGCATGTTCTTCCTCGTTCTTGGAGTAGATGAGTATATCATCGAGGTAAACCATGACGAATTTATCCAAATACTCCATGAAGATTGAGTTCATCAACCGAGAGAAGGTGGCTGGAGCGTTGGTTAAACCGAAGGACATGACGGTGTACTCGTATTGGCCATAACGAGTAACAAAGGCCGTTTTCGGAATGTCCCCGTTTCTGATTTTGATTTGATGGTAGCCCAACCTCAAATCCATTTTAGAGAAGACTGAGGATCCAGCGAGCTGATCATACAGGTCATTGATCCTGGGGAGCGGATACTTGTTCTTAATTGTGACCAAGTTGACAGGTCGATAATCTACAACCATCCGGTCCGTACCATCCTTCTTCTTGACAAAGAGGACGGGGCAAGCCCAAGGAGATGAACTAGGTCGGATGAAACCCTTTTTCAAGGACTCATCGAGTTGTTTCTTAAGCTCGGCTAGTTCAAAAGGTGCCATCTTGTAGGGTCTTCTGGAAATCGGGACAGTTCCTGGAATGAGATCTATCACGAATTCGACATCTCTGTCAGGTGGAACACCTGGTAATTCCTCTGGGAAGACATCCGGAAAGTCATGGACTACCGGAACATCCTCAAGGTCTGGCAAAGGGTTGGCGTTAAGAGAATATAACTATCGCTTGGCTATTCGGGTCAAGACATTGTCTATCTTCCCCGAAGGATGGGTGAGTTGAACAGTCCTAGAGAAGCAATCAATTTTGGCATGACGGGCTGACATCCAGTCCATACCCAAGATGATATTAATATCCGAAGATTTGAGGGCTATCAAAGATGCGAGAAAAACAAGTTTGTCGACTTGAATTTCATTTCCATGGCTTACTCTAGAAGTTTGCCATTTGGATCCCGGAGTTTGAATTACCATAGAGGTGGGCATCTCACAGAATGTGGTGTTATGGAGACGAGCATAGCTCTCGGATATAAATGAATGAGATGCTCCTGTATCGAAAAGAACAGATGCCGGGTGGCAATTAACAAGGAGCGTACCGAGAACGACGTTCGGATCTTCTTGAGCCTCTTCCGCAGAAACACAATTAACATGGCCACGAGCAGTGGTGGACGGCTTGGCGTAGAACACTTTCCCTGTCGGCTTGCCGCGGCCAACAGTTTTTGCTGTCTGGTTGGGGTTGGTTTGGGGACACTCGCGCATATAGTGGCCTGATTCCCCACACTTGAAGCACGTCACGGAACTGGTGCGTGGGGGAGCATTGTTGGTTGGACCACCATAGGGCTTGGCTGGTGCATATGGCTGAGCTGGGCGAGGCGCCTGGAAGGATGGCCTCGGTGTGAACCTGGGTGGTAGGGCAGTGTTAGGCACCCACACGCGGCGCTTCTGAGGACCAGCACCGGATGAGGAACCCAAGTCACGGCCATGCTTGCGTGTTGCTTCATAATCAGTTTGACCAGTCTCAGCACTGATGGCTTTGTTAACAAGCTTCTGAAAAGATGTGCACTCATGCAGACGGAGGTCGCGGCGAAGCTCAGGACTAAGCCCCTTACGGAACCTTGCCTGCTTCGTGGCATCAGTAGAAACTTCCTCCGTTGCATAACGGGCAAGGTTACCAAACTCCCTGCTGTAAGCGTCAACAGCGAGTCGACCTTGAGTGAAACTATAGAACTCCTCACGTTTACGGTCCATGAGACCCTCCGGAATGTGATGTTCATGGAAAGCCTCGCTGAATTCAGCCCAAGTAGTGACGTGGCCCGCTGGGCGCATAGCTTCATAATTCTCCCACCAGAGACTGGCGGGGCCTTCAAGATGATATGCAGCAAAGGTGACCTTGTCAACCTCAGCTACTAGTGCAGAATGCAGTTTGTGAGAAATACTGCGAAGCCAGTCATCAGCGTCGAGAGGCTCGACGGAGTGGTGGAACGTGGGTGGATGTAACTTTATGAAATCACTGAGTGACACCAAGTTAGTCCTCTGATGGTGTGCTGTGTTCTGTTCAATACGCTCCAACAAACGGTTGGTCTCCCGCTTGTTTCTCTCAGCCTCTAGCATAACTTCTGCCAGAGAGGGAGGGTGAGGCAGATTTGTATCCCCAACTCTGTTGCCTTCGGCCTGCTCTGGGGAAGCAGGGTTGTTGCGGGTGTTGACCATCCTAGGAAAAACAAGACAATGGTTTAGTCCAACATGACAAGATTCCGACATAGAATGTAGAATGTAATGGACAACTCAGAATGCAAGATGATCATCCATATGACATGGTAGATACAGAAACTACTTCTTTTATTCCATCGTCATACACACCATACGAGGTTTAGTACAAGACCAACAAGTACTACTACGGTGAGAGGAGGATTACATATCATCGGAGGCATCCCAAGCTCCTATACATTATTTTTCCTACACCCGGGAATTACTACACGCTAAGTCATATTCCACAAGTCACGCAGGACGGTGGAAATACAACTATTACAATACCTAGTGGAACTACTACTATCTCAGTCATCTCCGTAGTAGTTCTCATAGAAGTCTCCTCCATAGCCTGGAAGTTCAACGTGAGCATCCGGAAACAAACGGTCCTGAGGAGCCTGTGGTCCAAAAGGGCTAGGGTTAGGTCTTGGACCAACAAACGGTGGCCTGCGAGGACCACGAGGTGGGGTGATGCCTCCCACATCACGCCAATCCATCATGTCCGGCAGAGCAGACCTAACAGGATACATATCTCTCATATCCATGCATCCAGCTTGCACAGCCGGTGCAAACCGAGTCAAGGTGGCCCAATGATCGGCGCGGGTGTTGAAAAGCTCCATTCTCAAGGCCCGATTCTCTCGGTCCTTATCCTTGAGCAACTCAGCAGTGGTGCGAGTTAGTGAGTCCTCCTGAATGGGGTCAGCATAGATAGCCCGGAGATAACCGTGCGCTCCAGGAAGTGAAGCCGGCATATACCGGAAGTCGGTGTTGCGAAGCAGGCCAGTCCTGACTCGCATGATGGTCATCATAGAATAAGCCGCATCTTGCACAGCCATCTCAATAGTAACACCGAGCCCATAGGAACAGTGAAGAGCCTCGGTAGAACCAGGATAAGAGGGAAATATCCGGACGGTGCAAAGATACTGGCTTTGGTTAAAATCTCGAAACTGCTCTTCGACCGTGTATTCAGGATACCAACGGTAACCCGTCTCGATCATCACTCGGACTAACATGGCCGTATGACCGGTCACACCAATGCATCGGGTCAGGCGAACCACTTGATTTTGGTCGCGAGTGGCCATCTGAAAGCACAACCATAATGCAAAGGCATTAGAATTTCTAGCAAAATTTCGACAGCATAACGGCTGTAAATGCTCAAGAAGGGTTTGAGACATTTATCAAAAAATTGCATAGACACTCAACAATATCATATCAAGGTTCTGGGTTCAACTTATCAGCATAACAAGGTAGTAGAACTGAACTAGGCTTGTAGTTATCAAACCTATAAGGTACTACTGATTGTAACACGTGAACCTGATAGAGAGAGAAGATCCTAATCCTTAATCCCCGGAAGAAGAATGGACTGACTCAGATCAGAATGCCATGAGGTAAAGAAGTAAAAAGAGCCTTACGTACCATCCCACAATCAATTCCCCTACATATAACTAAAGCATTTCTAGACTCAACATCGACCAGTTTGGCTTGGAGAACCTACAGGCAGTCCGGCTCTGATGCCAACGCTGTCAGGACCCCGACTCAATGTCACATCGATCTAGCCTGTAACACCTCATATCACTTTGCGGCCTCATGCACGGTATTCCCACGGGTGTCTCCTTACCTTTGCCCGGGACCGTTTGCGCCTTTTGGCTCACGTATATGATGATGTCGCTAGCATCCATATGATAAGGAGCCCGGGCTGACATGACTAGTCGTAAACCCAAAGTGGCACATACTTACAGGGACAGGCATCCATGACCCAGCATCGAACGTGTCGGTCATCAGCAAGTGGGTCCGGGCTGTAGCACTGGGCTAGCAGGACTCCGGTAAACTGGGCTGTAGCGGGCTAACAGGGCTCCGGTACTCAATGCGTGACATTTCCCCGAAGGGACAGACACAGGAACGAAGAAGGACACATGCCGGCCAGCCTAAGTGTTCCGGAGCAGTAGCAAGCTACCATGGCTCAATGGAAACACTAGGAGATATTTCCCGGTAAGAGAGGCTACAAAAGATAAACAACTAGATAGTCAGATCCCACACATACCAAGCATTTCAATCATACACACAATATGCTCGATATGTGCAAATACAACAAGGCATCACAACATGACTCTACGACACAAGTACTTTATTTAAAGGCTCAGAGAGCCATACATAACATACATACAAGTACGGGTCACACGACCCACATTCAAGTCATACAGTCATACAAACCAGCAGCGGAAGTAACTTGTCTGAGTACAGACAACTAGTAAAGTAAAAGAGGCTTGGAAAACCTCGCTATACTACGTGGACCTTCACAAGCTCAGGATTACCACCTGGGCCTTAGTCTACTCGTCGATGTCAATGTCTACGAAGAACCCATCAGAAGGGGTTCCAGCGCCTTCTGTAAAATGTAAGTTATAGCAACATGAGTACAAAGGTACCCAGCAAGACTTACGTCAGATCCTACATACATGCACATTATCAAGAAGGGTTGGTGGAGTTATTGCAGCAAGCCATCTTTGACTCTTGGCTAAACTATCCTACGAGACTCCAACTTTAAATGGTTTTGCGCACACGAGTCCACTACTCACCACTTCAATACACCACCAAGGATCCACCTCCGTCATCCTACGGAAGAGCCATCCTCGGCACTCACGCTTATCTTGAGATTTTTAGTAGTATCCATTCACTTGTCTATGAACTGTATAAGCAACCAAGTAGTCTTTTACCGCGGATGTGGCTATTCGAATAGATCATGTTAACCCTGCAGGGGTGTACTTCTTCATACATGTTTCCACCACTTAGCGTCTGCACACGACATGTGCTCGGCAGACTTCAAGCGAACGCCGACGTGGGTGTAGACCACGACCTACCTAAACACCTAAGTCTCTAGTCCAGGTTTATCGCCTATCCAGGTTCCATCCGCAGGGAGTCCGGCCGAGGTTTCCCATACGGCCCCAAACGATGTGTACAGGGTTCCCGAGATACCTAACGGGTATTCGATACACCGTGCCACGTACCTACCGCATCACAACCCACCCCGCGGGTCAGCGCTGTCCACGGCCTCCAGTAAGCTACAAACACCAGAAACTACTTGCAACTCCTGGACAGAGGACTAGGGTGAATAAGAAGTCGAGCGGGGTCATATTTCAGGGCCCAATGCATGGTAGTAGCTGAATCTTAAATCACGCATACAGATCTCAGTTCTTAAGGTCGGCTTCAATGAAACAACCCACCATGTACTCCTACATGGCCTCTCATCGATACCTTTACCAAATCGTGTTCACCACATCACTCTCATTACCGACATGATCATTTCACTCTAGCCCATCACCCAGATGAACCAGACCTGACACGACTCTAAGCATAGCAGGCATAGCAAGGTAGGAACAACACATACATATGGCTCAATCAATTCCTACACATGCTAGTGGGTTTCATCTAATTACTGTGGCAATGACAGGTCATGCAGATGAAATGGGTTCAACTACCGTAGCACACAGCAGTTTGAAACGCGTTGTCTTAATGCAGTAAAAGAGAGCAAGAGCGAGAACATGGGATTGTATCGATATGATCAAATGGTTGGTTGCTTGCCTGATGGATCGATGCACGGATACGGTTCTTCTCTAGGGTAATCACGGTACTCCTCGGAGGCAGAACCTGCCGCAAAGAACACCGATACACAACCATCACCAAACAATGTGCGACAATATGATGCATGCATGAAACATGGCAATATGAGTGTGTTGGGCTAATGCAACTAAAACCAGATGGGTTTGAATCAATTTGAACCAAAGATTCAAATTTCAAACTCATAAATGGCCCTTTAAAGTGTTTTATCTTGTTCTTCACTAAACCTCAAGTTAGTTTTTTTAAACATGCATGAAACTAGTACAGATGGATAGATTGGATTTTTTTGATCATTTTTCATATATAATTTGTTTGATTTGGAGCTACGGTTGAATTTATATGAATTTTTGAAGTTTGCAACAATTTCTGGAATTTATAAATCATTTTAGATTTATTTTAATTCCAGAAAAGGTTTACTGCGTCAGCATGAGGTCATGCTGACCTCAGCAAGTCAACAGACCCGGTCCAGGTCAAACCTGACGCGTGGGTCCAGGGTGTTAGTGGATAATTAACTAATTTAATTTAGTTTAAACTAATCTAGATAATTAGCAGAAGGGGGCCCCACCTGTCATTGACTCAACAGAGTCAACCAGGGCCCACCCGTGGTCAAAGTCAAAATGGCTGCACCGGCGTTTAGCCGCCGGCGAGCCCGACGCGGCGGCGGAAGTGGTTTTGGCCGTTCCGGCCACCAAATGGGGCGCGGAAGGCATCTACGTGGAGCTGGGGACGAACCGCAGCTCTTGGTGGAGCGAGTTGAGGTCGGGGTGGCTGGAGTTGGCGCCGGCGACGACCTAGGCGGTCACCGGAGTTTGGGTGAAGGCGAACTCGGGGCTAGGGTGTGCGGTGAGGTGCGGGGAGTGCACGGTTGGACTCAATGCAACGTGGTGAGTGCGTTGGACACCGTGAGTTGGCCGGAGGATGACCGGGAGCACGTCGGCGACGAGATCCGCGGCGGTGCGTGCGGTGATCTTCGTGCGGTGGCTACACGGCTCGGGGCGAGAGAGGAAGGGTAGGAGGGGTAGCTAGGCTCACAGAGCACCCATAGAGGCCACAGGCGGGGTCGGGGACGAGCTGATGCGGCGACGGTGTTGAAGGGGATCTCCGGCGACGGCGAACTCGGGCGAGGTCGGTGCGGTGGACTCGGGCCACACGAGCACACGGGGCTCGGCTTGCTCGAAGGAGAGGAGGGTGGCGGAGCTCGTGGACACGGTGGCGCGGCGTGGGGTTGACGGAGATTGCGTCTACGGCGTAGGCACGGCGGCGGTGGCGTCGGCCATGGCTGGGGAGCGCGAGGGGGAGGAGCTGGAGAGGAG